>NW_009630741.1:0-78566 GCF_000690535.1 Cariama cristata | reverse complement strand
CTCCTTTTTTTTTTTTTTCTTAAGGGCCACAGAGGTCTTCTATTAGAAGTGCAGACTTACAATTTCATGCACCTAGATCACATAGAAGAGCTTGGTTCTGTGCGACACATTTCATGGGGCCTCTAGAAGCAGCCCACAGTTTCAGAGATCCACCGATCACAGGTTAAAATGGCAGGGAAAGGAGGGGTGGTAGCAGCTCTGAAGTGCCCAGAAAAGCCGAACCCACCGATCACAGGTTAAAATGGCAGGAAAAGGAGGTTTGGCAGCAGCTCTGAAGTGCCCAGAAAAGCCGAACTACTGCAATATTAGATGGACTAGTCTATAAAATATTGTTACCCACAACTATGGTCTGCCATTGACAGTTTGAAAGCTTGCTCTTGTGATACTCTAAAGAAGCAAGAACAAAATGGGATGGGGGCAGAGGTTGGTGGGTTGTTTCTCAAAATGACAACAAAATCACCTCCAAGCTAACAGGAGAGGAAAAAAGATCCCTAGAAGCAAGTCTGTGTTTTCAGTGACTCAGCTGTGAGGAAACACACGCTAACAAAGAAAGCCTGAAACAGTTCTTTCCTGAGGCTTAACTTTCAAGCCAGGTAACTGAAGTAAATAAAATGCTTTCCTGGTTGATTCCATGATTGCCAGCCACCCTTCAAGATGTCTCTCGCAGGAGCACAGATCCTTCTTCAAGGTCAGGAGAGCAGCAAAAATTACAAGAGATGTCTGATTCATAGGTCTGTTTAAAAACCTGAAAAAAATCAGTTTAACTATGAAGCCCAGCTGTAGGCCCTGAAATGTTCTGGGAACTCAGATCCAAGGAAAAGCTGGAACGGCTTTTTACAAGAACTGACATTTATGAGCTAACAGATGAATGTGCGTGACAAATTATTTGACATTTTGAGGGTCTTCAAATTTGCCTTTTTTTTTTTTTCTTTTAAACGTTCAACTTGATTTTATTTTTCCCTACGTCTGCAATAAAAGAGCCTTATTTAACCAGCCAGTAAGGAAAAACTCATTGCCTGTCAGCTTGCTGTCATTGCCCATGCAAGGTTTATATCCCTTCCGTTGCTTCTTCCCTAAGGGTCACTATGAACAACGGTTTGAGCACTAAGTGTAACCTGCGTATCTGAACTCCTACCCACTACAGCCTGATGTAAATAACCATCCTGCTGACAGGTAAACCCCAATATTCCCTCCCAGTGGTGCCCCTGCAAACACTCCCCCATCCATTATGTGGTTCTCCAAGGAAGACATTGGAAAAATCCTGTATTTATTACTGTGAAAGGCCAGGATGCGAAAAGCATAGTCAAAATGCCAGATCCTTGCCAGTTTCTGTGTCTGGCAAGATTGGTGCTACGGCACTGTCTAGTCGAATTTACTACACTTCATACTCCAGATTGCAAAACCAGCCAACTGAAAGCAGGTTTAACAGGAACACAAGTAATAGGCCAAACATGATTCCTTTTAAACTGTTACAGTTTATTCTACCTGGTAGATTCTTCTACTATAACTCATGAAACACATATTCAATTAGACTGCAAATAATAGGTCTGAAGCCTGCAGAAACCAAATAAAATCAGACTTCCTTAAAAGACCTGAAACACATAATCAATAGGAAACGTGTTCTTCTCTTCAAAACATTCATTTCTTCAGGTGTATACAGAAGACATGGCAAATCCAAAGTATCTGATTTTTCTTAGAAACAGAGAAGTGGGTTTTTTTTAAGTGAAGGTTAATTTTAGTACCAAATTAACTACTCTAAAAAGGTGTATTTCAAGCTAAATTGAACTTATCATTTAAAAGGCTGGATACTAAGAGATTCCACTAGTCAGGCTACAAAAACATTTCCAATACCCTTGTCTCCTCACCACATATTGACTAATTTCCAGATTAGCGTCAGTATTTCAAACTGCATTAACAACTATAAATTTTATCACTTTTGGCTTGTAACACAGCTTATCTTAAGACCTCTTCTGATTAATGCTATTATGAGTCAGTGTGAGTTAACAGCTTTAAGTTTTAGGGGCTTTTGTCAGTCAAAATTTAAGTGAACATTCAATTGCAGCGTTGTCAACTTGAAACATAAATGATTGTTTCAAAGCCATCTCAAAGACTGCTTCATCATCTGAAGTTCACTTACTCAGTAGATGGAGAGTGAATACCACATATATTATCAACACAAAACAAACCTATACTTTTCTCTATAAAAATTTCTTCTAAATCATAAATTTGTCAACTAGTAGCTTTTAGTTCTTCAAATTATATATTACAGTATGTTTCATCAGTTCAGCAAGCTAGTTAAAACAAAATATCCTTCAAGACCCCCAGCAACCTAAAAATTAAATTCTCTTGAATACGTATAATTGTAAATATGTGGAGCATTTGAAATCAATAGTACTGCATCTTAAGCGGTTCCCAAATAATTCTGTCCAGTGGATCAATTAAAGCAGCTGGGTACTTCAGGTAGATTCAGACACTTGGCTAAATGTGGTCTGGCATCCCAATCCTTACCATAATTTACATAGTAAGTATTATATCCAAACATTTAGGTTATACGCACTCACTGGCCACATGCCAGATCAAGGCATTCAATTAACAGGCTGCTCTTTGCTTTTCAAGAAAAATTCCTTCCATTTGTGCATGGAAAACCACCACTAGCATACTTGCAAAACGATGCATAAAGCCAGGACAGTTTGGTTTATAACTACACTGCTTATTTTTACTTCTGTCAAGAATCAAAAGGGATTTCAAGAAATCTAGTTGAGATACCAATTAATCTTAACCTTTAAATTTTACTCATTCCTCACGTCACATCTACAAATTACCCACAGAAACCTCTAGCCAAGTCTGAGGGCAACATCAGTATTTACTCTCCACACCTCTTCACACTTTCCACATTTCTTCAAAAGCTACCACATTCAGAGTTAATGCTCCAGAAACTTTGAGGCAAGTAAATAGTGAAAATTCAGTCACTCTGACTCTTAGGTAATACACTTACGATATTTTTACTGTTGGATTTTTTTCTTGCCTTTCAAGATAGTCTCCTGCATGTTAAATGATTTTAACTGTGAATTACTTAGTAGCACAAGAAGTCTGTCATTGATTTTCTTATGCCTCATGTTATCTTCCTTGCTTGAATGACTCAAGTCCTCCAGCTGCAACAGTATTTTAACTCCAGTGTTTATATCACTACCTTCACGCAAATATATCAAGTGTTGCTAGAAACCAAAACTCAGCTTAGTGCACTTCCACAGCATCTCATCGGATTTTCAGAGGACAAACGAAGCACCATGGAAATTAACCCTCCTTTCATTATGGTTTATAAAGCACATGACCATTGAGAAGGAGGTCAGCAAGGACCAAAATGGAAAAAGACAGCCAGAGAAGATCTCTCTAGAGAACTAAGAGGAACCATATGACAAAGCAAGGAAAAGGAATGTAACTTCTGAAACAAGGGAGAAGTTCGTGAAAGAGGACCAAAAGAAGAAGAAAAAAAATAGTTGACCTAGTTCAAAACAGAAGGAACAGAAACATTGACATAGAGAGAGAGATTCATGATCCTAAAAAGACTCAATAAGAAGAAAATCTCCCGTAGCTCTTGCTATGAAAATATAAATGCTCCTTAAATTATTTTGGATTGCTCTCTACTGTGAATATGTTCATTCCCCAGAAATATTAGTTCTTCACACATGAAAACATCCTGGTGCTTCCCAGCAACTCTGGCAAATTCATGACATTTTTGTACCAACTAGACACCTCCTCCCTGTACAGATTCCACCCGTTCTCATGAAGTTTTCTACATAATTCCACAGCATCTTCTAATGAAACCAACCAAGAATTTGATATTCCCCCTGTTTTCCTACAGCCAGAGTCTTGCTATTACTTCAGCTGCCAGTTATTCCATTCTGTCAGGCACATGCAAGCTATTGCCTGAATGAAGTCACTGTTTTGCAGATTTTATTTCAACACTCAAAACCAGCCTAATGTTTTCTTCATTTCAGGCTATTAAGGTTAGAGGACAAGATTTTGGTTGTCTTGTAGGAACATAGCACTGCATTGATTTATGATCCAAGTTACATTCAAGAATTACTCACATTAACAAATTCATCAAGCAAGCATGAATACTGTGTGTTGTGTGTGTTCCACAGCGAGTCTGTGGCACTTAACAATCAAGTCAGGTAATTCACACAGAATGTCAGATTCTATTAAGTTAAACAGTCTCCCAGCAATTTCAGTATGGGTCATTGCTAAGTGTTCTACTATCATTAAAAGCAATAAGTTTTCTTTAACAGACAAACAGATTTGTGTACCTAGCCTTACCAAACATTTGAATAAGTTTTCATCCTTTCATGCTAGCACTCAACATGTACTTTAAACTGAGCTGAGTTTTAAAGACATGTGTTTAAGATATATTCACAGTGTGCATGCACTTCAGTGAGTCCTACATTCATCAAAACATTCCTCATTTACTGCCCAAAAAGATGTGAAAAATGTGAATAATTATCAGAAGCAGCTAATTATTCTCAAAAAGGGCTAATAAAAATGTGCAACTGTCTGTCAATAAATCCTTCTCTATATCTGAAAAGTGTAAAGACCAACAATAAAATCTTGCAACTATAGCTGGATAAACTGTAAAGTAAGGATACTGTCCCACTGCACACCCATTAACATCTACACAGCCACCTGAATTTCATTTGTATCCTTAACATACTGTACTGTATATTAGTACTGTAGGCCATACCTAGTAAAAGGGTAACTTGTGATTAATAACACCTGTTTTAATCCAAGTCTAGGCAAGACAAAGGCTAACCCAGAGCCAGCAGATCTGAGAAAAGTGGAAAATTGTCACCACCTAAAAACAAGTTTAAATGGCAACGTACTCATACATTTTAGGAATTACAATTTGTGATTGTTATCATACAGTTGACTTTTCCAAGCTGAAAAGGAATCCAGTATCTTGCCACACTGAAACACTACAGATTACTTATCTCTGTCTGGAAAACAATAAAGTAGCAGAAAGTCAAATATCTCCATCTTCTACATGTTCAATTAGTAATTTAAGTATTTAGTTTCAGTAATAGTGGTATCTTATTTTGTGCTTACTCTTTTGCTCCATGCAAAAGAACCTTCCTATCAGTCTCAGTAAAATTGCTAAATCTGACCCCAAGGAGCCATATCCAGGACGGTAAACAACCACCTGTATTCTGCCTGCTGGCAGCCCCCCCAAAATACGGACAGCCAAGAGCTGCCAAGAATTGACATCTACTCGAGAAACACAGAAGCATGCTGCTTTCCCTCCTGAATCAACAGGTTCTGTATCCACTCCTGCATTTAAGTAGACTCAGTCTTCACGCAGGACAGGGAAATTCCTCAAGCCAAGTACAGTCTTTCCCACACAGAAATCCAAGCACAGTTCCATGATACTCAAACACACTCAAAACACAACCCCGAACACAAATTCTGGTAAGCAAGCTTATAATATCACAACACAAAGTCTTAAGTAAATTCAAAAAAAGCCAGTCATATACCAAACACGAAATCAACCCCTGAAGGGCAGCCCAATAGGTTAAGGTTACAGTCTAGAAAAATCTAAAATCCAGAAAGAGCTAGTGGTGCTGATATATGGGAACGGTCATAAAGTCATCAAAACCACTAGTTGTCCTTCACAGTGCATCATGAAGATACACCATGGAGGGAAATAGCACTGAATCTATCATTTGTGGAATCTCACAAGAATCAACTCCCTCATTTTACTATTATTAGATAAGAGAAGACTGAAGTTTTAGGAAATCATATGACTGTAGATAAGAACGTCCAAACTCTGCTAAAACAAAGTTGCACCTAGTTCAGTAACTTGTGTCTCACCTTTTTCTGCTGAGTGAGTATGGAAGAACTTTCAGGTTACAGTAGATTTTCATTATTTAATCCATTCACTTCTTTCACTACTACGCTAGACAAAATAAAATACGGTTAGATGCTTGCAGACAATTTTGTCAACACCTCAAAACAATTAAGTATGAATTGTCCACCAAGTCTTTCAAAACTTCTATTCAAATGCCAGATACAAAGAGCTGTGAGCTATAGCCTAGTCAACTTTTTACAACACAATTAACACTCTCTGTGCTTCCCACCTAACAAAAGCTTAGGAGTAATTTTGCAGAAAGACAGTTTCCACCATGGTACAGATTAGGATGAGTCAATTACCGTTCACTAGACACAGAATTTTAATTTCTAAAATACAGACTTGTTTATACACAGATTTTCAGGCAATGATTCCAGATTCCTTTGATATATTCTTTTTCCACTACACTTCACACTACTTCTCTCCAATTTCAAGATAATCTAGATTCTCCTGCTTCTTGATCATAATGTTTTCTGCTCACGGGGAACTGACAGAAAAACAAATAAAGGAAAAGTGAAGTATAATACAGTTAGTTTCTACTAGCATGGTTTTGACTACACTCCTCCAAGTCTACAGCTTCTGGTGTCTAACAAAATAGTTCTTTAACACCATGAAGTCAGTTATTTCCAAATCTAACTAGCTCAATAACCAGTCAACTACTTACCAATTTAACTGTTCTCAGAACAAAAGGACATATCATCAAGTTTTGATATCAAAGTTAATAACAGTCAAAGGCTTCAGCCATTTTTCACATTACACAGGAAAACATGTCTTAACAGTGCTAAAATCTGTTCAAAGCTGCAACTTTGTATTGAGCACATGCAGAAATATATCCGATATATACTGGATATAATCAGTATGTAGCCAATAAAAAGCAAAGGTATGTATGAAATGTATCTAAAAGATGCATTGCATCAGATACATACCAGTAGTATTTTCTGAAAGACTAGTATTTCCTTGCAATAATTCTTAATGCCCTCAGGCACCTAAATTTTTCTGTCCTTTGAAATAAAATCATTCTGCTCTTGAAAGTAAGAGCATTCCTCAGACTGTTAAGTGAAAAGACTTTTGCAGTAAATTACTTCAAATAAGGAGTGTTTCTTAAATCTTATATAAAACTGAAGGAAAACATTCTCTTGTAAAATTCACATTCCAATACATAACTAAGCTAATTGGGCTTACACTATATTCTTCACTATTGTCAATGTGAACTGAACATTTTTTACTTAAAGAAAAGATGCATACAGGTAAGATTTCAAAGACTATATATAGACTGTGGACTACAAAACCCCCATAAACAGGGTTAAAAGTAGTCAGTCTTCAGTCAAGGGTAATTCAAGAAATAATGTCTGTTACCTTCAACATTACTGCCTTTTGAATTTCCCGAAGTATAGTTTCAATTAGTTAGCTTTTAGCATTTAATCAGTTACTTGCTAAAAGGAAATTTTTTTTTTCTGTCATGACTTTTTTTTTGTCCTTTTTTATACTATTAGCTAATAGTGTAAACTCTTATCTCCTCAGAGGGTCATCGCTCCCAGACTACCAGGAATATAACTCAAGAGACTTCTGTTCGGTAAGTGAAAAGGGAAAAAGGCCATGCCTCAGCAACTCTTTAATAAAAAAAAATAATAATAATAAAATCCAGCTTTACAACTCCTCCTGCATTCAAAATAAGTGGTTACAAATGCAATAAAGGTTTTCAAATTGGAATAGAAAAGCCTATTTTCTGAAGTACTCACTACCAAAAAAAAGAAATTACTAGCTTACAAGCAACCAAAATTATTTTCATTACATCTTATGTTTTACAGTGAACCTCTAGGAAGGCAAAGTGGTATCAACTACCAAATATATTCTTAAACAGGCTTGGATTCTAAGCTAGAAGATTGTTCTTCACCACGCAGGCACATTCAAATTCTTACACAGCTTAACATGGTACCCTCTTCACTGTGTATTAAAATGGCAGCTGTGATCCATTGAATACGTAAATTCAGTACTTACTTAGCACCTTTGTATGAACACAACTTTTTTGTTTAAAGTTAGTTGAAGAATAAAAGGCCAGTTACTATAGTGGTCAAAAATTGAGTATGAAGAAAGGCTCTCAAGTTTGATGAACGAGTTTAAGAAATCAAACTTAATGCAGACATGCATACTTATGAGAAAGTGTGTTTAGAGGAAACGTCACTGTAGAAGATACCAGACACTGAAGTTAATTGTTCCCAGGGTAGTATCTTAAAAACTGCATTCTGAATGTCTTAAGTAATTTTCAATTGGAAGTTTATAACCTGAATGCTGAAGATTCAGGAACATGCCGTATAGGCAATATCTCAACCTTAGCTAAGCAGCCTGCTCATACAATGACATTTAACATGCAGTCACAGAAGTTGATAGCAATTACAAGCGAACGTAACCATCAGTTTGGTAGTTTCTCATACAGACAAATAGCAGCTTTCATGTGCAACAAAAGTTAACAAAGCACGATCCAGGATATCCAACATGCCGAACTGTCACTCCACACTGCCTCAGCCAGCACGCTTCTCCTAAGTAGAAGTCAATTAATTTTAACAAATAGTACCCTTAATGATGGATATTGACAAGGGATTCTGCTAATTATAGTTCTAAATGTAAAAGCAAGCATCTGACTTCCAGAAACCCCACTGGCATTGTCAAAAAGGGATTTCTTTAATTTATTTATTTTTTAATAAAAGGACAGTCATTCTAGTCATGTATTATGTATACAGACTTACTTTTCATTTTCACATGCCAACGTCCCCAGTCATTTACAGAGAGTTGGTTTGGGTTTTTTTCCTGTTATTCCTAACAGTACTCACAAATACTCAAAACCCCACCTTTGCAAATAGTTACAGAAATTTTTTAAATTGCCATTCCAAACCATGGCCATGATTTCTCAGCATAGACATATGAAATTGTCAAACAGCAGCAATATGGTTGTGTGTAGAGGCAGCTTTTAGAGGCAGCAGGCCTGAGCTATGCAATTTATTCCCAGAAGACAAGAATAACAATGGCTGGTCAACCTTTCATTCTGAAACACAGAACAACATTACGATTTGCTACCACATGCTAAATATATTCCATTTCAACATATGTGTCAGCACCATAGCTTTATTATTCGTTCACACATAGTACTCTTCACAGAACGTGAAAGTTGAGCATCCTATAATTAGGGTAGCAATAATAGAGCTAGTTTAACACGATGTGCTACAAAGTGCATTTCATTTAACAACAGTAACTTCACTTTATAAGCCAAACTGAATGTTTGTTAAGACTTTCCATTGGAAAACAAAGTGTATCCGATGGTATTTCAAAGTCTAAAAGGTATTGAAACATTGCCAATACATAATACTTCAATTCTACACAGCGTGTAAACTTAGTAAAACATCCTGAACACAAGACAGAAACTTTTCCACTCTAATCTTTTCCTCAAGCTTTGCGTAGGTACCAAGGATAATTTTTAATTCCTTTTTAGTCTTACTATAAAAAAAAAAAAACCAACCAACACTAAACTGGAAAGTCCAAAGAAATTGAACAATCTATTTACTGTGACAACCCTGCACCAGCCAAAGGTCAAGACTGGTACCAAATGAAAGCTTGTCTTTTGTGAAAACTTACATAATTTCTGCTTGCAAGGTGAACAGTGATGTAGGAACAAGTAAGCTGTAGGTCAGGAACCACAAATCAGTTCAAACGATCTAATACAGAGCAAAGTGTAACGGATTTGAAGCTGTTGCAGTGCATGAAGGCATTGAGTTCTTCAAATTTAGAATTGCATACCTGCCTGCCTTTCTCTTTGAAATAACCAATCATAAGAAAATTCTCTGTACTATAAGGAGATGTTTCCTCATAAAGTAAAAACAAATTATGCCCTCTCCTCAGACACTGTTCTAGAGGAGATTCTTAACTAGAAGTAGGAAGAAATGGGAAAACACAATGTAGTTGACCAAGACTGCCACAAGCCAGGAGCCTGATGCCGTAAGGCTGCCTACCCCTCTAAGTGAGATAACAGCAGCCAATGTGTTCAAGAGCACGGAGCTGACCCCTACGGGTGCATCAACGTCTGTTTTATGGAATTCACATAAGACAAGGGAGATCACAAAAAACAATGTTTTGCTTATCCATTGTTGGACGGTCTTCCCTTTTACTAAGCAGTATTATTTGATTGGTGTGAAAATTGCTAGTTTTTCTCACTGCCTGATGAGAGGTGCATTCAGACTAAGCAAGAAATGCCTTGGTCTTAATAAAGTTACACATTCATTAGCTTTTGATGAATGCCTGCAAGCCGTCTCCCCTCCCCAATAATCTCCTTCAAGTACCTCCAGGCTCTAATCACAATATTCTCAGTAATTAAGGTTTTGATTTTAAATTTGTCTAAAGCTGCCTAGAGAAATGTTCTGATTACCAACTGAGCCTCAGACACAAATGATTTGAGGATCTCCCTTGCTTTCTGGAAGAAATCTGTCACCAAGTTTTAAGATTTGATGCTCAGTCAAGTGATTTGGCCATGTGACAAAGATTTTTAATTCATTACTTCTGTTCATATGTTTACACAGGAGAGTAAAATTTTCTACAGAGTAAATCTGGATGCTTTATTTTCCAGCATGTCAGTCTTTGTATTTTCTCTTGGATTCTGCAACCACTAGCAAGGTAGGAAGAGAAAAGTAGATGGACATTTTACTCTAGGAGATGGTACTTAGTACCATGTAGCTGTCACATTACAGATTGACATTGGTTTAGTAATTAATTCCTTCCCACATCCAGTAAGGTTTCTTTTACAACTAGCCCTGGGCAATCAGGTTCACAGATACGAAATGTACTTACAAAATATGCATACAAATGAACCTGCACTTCTTATCTCCTCCAAATTTCAAAGCAACTCAGTCAAAAACTGCAAAAATCTTGAATACTCAACTTTTCTAAATAACGTTGACCCTAGATGAAAGGAAAGGGTTTTAAAAAACAATTAGCATAACCTAACCTTCCATGAGAGAATACCATTACTTATGTATTTTACACTTTGAAGTGCATTAGCATTTTGAAGCAGAACCTGCAAAGAGAGAAGCCCCTTGAGAAAATAAAAGGTGGTCATCATTAAAAGGCACTGCCTGCCACGGAAGTTGGTCATCTTGCACTGCAAGACTAAGGAGTTCGTCCATAAGTACAATTCACCAGGAAAAGAGGCAAGAGCCAACAGCAAGAAGTGTACTTACTCCCCAAACAGATAAACCTCACTCGTTACTACTTTAGCCTATTTGTGATCACCATGTCTTGAATACAGCTTTCAAATCTTTATTTTTAGAAGAAACATCTTATTGGGATGCATCACAAAGTGGATCATAATCAATGATTATGAAATTCTTCCTACTGCAGCAACAATGGTATAGCACCAAAAAGTCTAGTCTGAAAAAGACAAATTACTGACTAATACCAACCACCTCAGGAGAGCAAAAGAGCTATAGAAAGATTAGGAATAGATGGCATGAAAATAGGTTTTATCAAGAAAATTTTTTGGTACTCAACACTGGTTCACAATCAATATTACACTATTTGGTATTCAAATATATTATACTATTGTGTCATTCAAGTCTATTGAACTATTTAATATTCGACACTAACTGCAGTATTATCTCATGAAACCATCAATGTCAAGCATTCTGTGCTCCAAAAATATCAGACAATAGGCAACTTAGAAGAGGCAATGGGCTTTAAAGCACTGACTGGAGCAGTTTGTAGCTTTTAATGTGTACAAAGTTCTAGCTGATCTGCCACACAGAACTCATCCCTGTTGAATACAGCTTTCCCTTTCACAGAATCAAATCTTGGTTTGGTTGGAAGTGACTTTAAAGACCATCTACTTCCAACCCCCCTGCCATAGGCAGGGACACCTTCCACTAGACCATGTTGCCCCGGGTGCTTTTCTTACTAAAATTAAAAAAAAAAAAAAAAACAAACCCAGGTGACTTGGAAGGTCTCAGCTGCTCTAAGCTTTTTCTCAAAGACAAAATTCTAGTAACTCACCCTGCCTACTCTCCTTTGAACAGCTACCAAAAAAAAGTAGGGAGAGTGGGGGCAATCAGTCCAAAAATACCACTTCTCCAGACAGTAAACCTGCCCAAGCTATCTAGAGAGATGACTCCTCAGAGGAGAGGAGGGCAGGTTCTGAAGCACAGTGGTGGGAGGTCACGGGCACTAAACAACTGCCATCTGGACATGGTTCTAGGTAACCTCTTCTAGGTGACCCTGCTTGAGGAGGGGTGTTAGACAAGAGAACCTCCAGACACCCCTTCCAACCTCCACCATTCTGTGACTCTGTAACAGACATTTCACAAACTCCAAGACCTAAATGAATGTTGAACATATGGATCAGAACATGTGGTGGTGACCACCAACATTGCTTATCCTAGCTGGCAGCTGAGAGTAACAAAGGACACAGTGCACACACATCTACTACGCTGGCTGGTGGTGCAGAAGTGCCTGCCCTACCGACAGCATAGAGACAGCACAGAGACAGTACATTTTCAGTAGCTGGACGTATCTTCGGTGGGCCCTAATCTAAAAAGCATTCAAAGAATGAATTCTAATAAGAATGTACTGTTAGCCACACACCCTTGGAAATGGCTGTCATACCTGATGTGGAATTCATCAGGCCACTTCAGTTTCTGTTCAGGCTAGTGTGAACAAGGACAAAGAAGAGAGGGAGTATGGGAGATTATGACATGTGGGCTAAGGAACACACAGCAGTTTCCAGAAATCTGAAGTAATCTTTACTCTAAGTGCCTTCTACAACAGGGTCTGCAAATGAAATATTTACAGGGGAATGGATCTTTTCAGAAGAAAAACTGAGGCCTTAGATGCAGGGTTTTCTTCTTTCTTTTTACACTACTGTAGCTGCTTGCAAGTATAGCTATTGCTAACACAACTAAGTGTGCTTTTCCACACAGCAAAGTCAATCTGCAAAACTTTTAAGGATGTATCAGAGCATCATCGTTAATGACTATCTTAAATATACATATGTTCACTACTAACAATGAGATGTTATTTCTGGACCATTAAGCTTGGGGCCTCAACCTATACTTACAAGCTTTCTGAAGAACAGACGTCTAAGTGTTTTAGCTTATCACAACTATGAACACAAATGAACCAGCTTATCACAACTATGAACATAAATGAACCAGAACTAACACCTTTTTTCAGAAAAAAGTTATATAACTTAACTCCAGATGAACTACCTCAATCCTGAATTACCATTCCTAAAACAAAGAGAGAGCAGCAATAAACTTAAATTCTGCCCATAAATGAAGCTAAGAATTGTATTCCTCTTAAAAACACGTCTTTTAAGAACTATGTTTAAACAGGAAAAAAGCTGAATGAATTTTTAAGTACTCACTTTTTTTTAAGGTATCAGTTCTTCTCTTTGCAAGTGATAGTTTGAGAATTCATTTGTTGCAAACTAAATTTTAAATCTTCACTATGTGGAATGCATTACTTTGTTACACACGAAATCAGAAGTCTTAACATCTAATTAATCTAAGAGCCAAAAAGAGGTAGCTTTCAAGAGTAGATCAAATAGCCTTCTCTTATAAAAACTAGGTGAAGGTTGCAAACTCTTAAAGGGAGGCAATACTTTCACTAAATCTTCTGCCTCAGGATATCGTTTTTTTTTAAAAAACGAGTATGTAAAAATGTGACTACTATTAACAGTCACAAAGCTACGTAATTAAGATTGTTCGCATATTGGCAACCATACACTTTGCTTCAAAATATAGCATATCTACACCCTCCCAGTTTCGTATGTCGGGTGAAGCATGCTGAAATTTTAATACTCAAATTTTAATGTCTCCTGCCACCCCCCAGTTATAGGAAATCTGTATTTCAAAAATCGTGTACAAAAATATCAACTCTACAAGTTCTATTTATCCATTCACAGTTTAAAACCCCGTAACAGTAGGACTCATTTATATGTCAAATGTCCCCCCCAGTCAAGAGGTAGAAGGAATTCAGGGCATAAACTATAATGCTTTAAAAAAAGAAACCTTTGTAAATCAAGCATTTAAGACAGTATCACCCTCTTACTTCTACAGAGCCTAGACAATCAAAAACCCTCTAGGTTCAATAGATCTTTGCTCAAAAGCTGGCAATCTAAACATCCAAAATAGCCACAGATAGAATAAGAGAAAGGGTGGTGACAGTATTACAGCAGATTATGAAAACGAGAGGCATCAAATTAAGTTTGAAAGTGACACAGTCACAAGCTTTGGGAAGTCTGAGATTTTTAACAGGGTGGATATTAGCTTTCTATTTTAATCATTATGTGCTACATATGTATCGATATAATATATTATGTGGCTGATCAGATAAGGAAAAGAGGGGACTTTCTAAAGAAAGAACCAAAAGAAATAATACTTATGGGAACAAAGAGAAAAACAGTACTGTTAAGCACACACTTCAAAACTGCAGAGGAGATGCTGCTGCAACTTCAGCAGTATTAACCAGAGATGGAGGGGAATAGCTAGAAAATAAACCTGCAAAAATAAGTTCCTTCAGGAGTTACCACCAGAGCAACTTGACATTCAGGATGACTCTATTCTGAAAAGTGTAGTTTCCCTATTTATATGGGTAGAGCATATATATTATCAGACAGGGCAAAGGAACAGCCCTAATTACATTACAACTCCACCTGAACACAAAACAAATCCAGAAACACAGTGCTTCTTGGTTCACTCAGACAGAATTCACCACCAGAAATACATGAAACATTTTTTCCAATCCACACTACTTGCACAAATCACAACTTTGGTATTCCAATACAAGCAAGTTATTAAGAACACCTTTAAGGTTAACAGTTTGTCCTCAGAAAAAACACATTTAACTTTAATTTTTACCTTTATCTTGTGAAACATGACACAATTAGAAGTTAGTTATTACTGAAGAATACTTTATAATTGCTAGTTAGACTCCAAATGGCACCATTATGGAGCACGCACATGTAACTTCTTTACAGTAGGTTGTGTTATTTACTAAGTCTGTAAAAAAATACTAGATAGTGAAAACGCATATAGTAAGAACACAACAAATAAGAATAAGAGAGACATGAGCTCACCCTCTGTTCGGAAAATAAAACTCTGCATTTGAAACTACACTAGCTTTCCAGAGCTTACCTTCTTCTTGTCCCTCATTGAGCCCTTCCCTCGGACCATTATCTTGCATCCTGTTTCTGCCTCAAGCTGTTTAGCTGTTAGTCCTCTGGGCCCAAGAATTCTTCCAACAAAGTTAAACTGGAGGGGAAAAAGAAAAATTATTTCTATAAAAGCAAGTAAACAAAATTATTTTAGAATTCAACAAGATGTATTTCTGTCTCTAAAATATCATCAAGTGTTTATTGGGCTAGAACACTACACTAAATACCTGAGCTTAAAGGATGAGAAAAGTACTGTTTTCATACATTAGATCCTTACGTCACTCCTACTTTGGGGGATACAAGTTTCAGGTGAAAATAGGTTTAACAGCCAATAGTCTGGCAGTGGCAGTCTAATTTCCTCCTCATTAAGTCATATGAGCTCTGACAAACTGCAAACCACCCTCCCAATGTGCACTGCATGACAGAAACACACGTGGCGGTTGCAGGACCACTTGCCGTGATGGGCCTGGTCGGGTCCCAGGCGTAGGTCCAGTCCCATAATGGCACAGCACCTTCAGGAAAGGTTCATTGCAGGAACCTGTTCATTTGCTCCCTGCCTACAGCTAAGGAGCCTGCAGAAAACATTCTTTTTCACCCTTCTGTGCTGTTCTGGTGGGCTCAATCTGGATGGCACGCTGCTGGTTGGCCACCCACATCTACAGAAACTCTTCTTTATTTCTTTATCTACCTGTGCCATAGCACTTCCTTCAGAAAAAAACACAACTGAGGCTTGTTACGTACTCACTTGAAGTTTCATGTGCAACATTTCTTGAAAACATTGTATCTGCCACATATACACAACGCATGTATATTTATGTGTATATAAAGACACATGACAAAACACACATGTAATTTTTTGTAAGTTGTATCCTTTACTTAGTTGTGCATACAAATAGAGCAAGTATTTCATCTTTAACTGGCTAACTTCATATCAGCAGACAACCCCCTGCCTACGCTTAACACAGTAGTACTGCCATTTAGCCATATATAACATTATTTCCTAGTTAGTTTTCCAGGGTTTGTTCCCCTTTCATTATTTTCAATCACACATTCTGGAAATTATGACATAAATTTTAAAAAAGCGCTAAGTGACAGCAGCATTAAGAACATACAGCAGTGCTCTGTGACAACTACAGTGCACAGATGAAGCACCACGCTCAAAGGATACATAAACCCAGAAATTGCAGACTGAAGATTAAATTCAGAGATAATATTAAGAGAACAGAAACTGTGCAGTAAGGACAGAAGTCTGGGTATTTTAGATCCTGGTAAACAAAGCTATTCAATGGAATTATGAAGTTGTTGGCTTTCATCTCCTCAGCTAAGTAAAATGGGGTTTATGTACTACAACTCAATATATTTGAAATCCTTACAAAACTGCAAAAACCAGAAATGATTTAGGAATGAACAGAAATTATGAACACAAGCAAATTAAAGTTCTTCAACAAAAATAAGCGTGTTTCACAATGGCTAAACTGTTCATAGGAAAGATACACTCCCAAAATTCCAAGCTCAAACAACAAAGTAATATTATGAAGTCTGAATCAACTGTCGGGGATAAAAAAAAAAGATTAAAGGCACTTGTGAATGCATACAAAAACTCTGAATCACAGGAAATTAAGGAAGATTCACTAAGACTGGATAAAGCAATGAAGCAGCTATAAGTGATAAAGTTGAGCCTTGAAATACAATCAAAATCCTGCATGTTACATATTTCATGCTTAATACAAAAATCATACTACTATCTTATATAAACAGCATCTTACTTGCCTTTCTCCACAACCACACTTCCTGCACACTAAATCTTTAGATATCTATCCCATTCCACTGGTAAAGCTAGAATAATATTGCAAACCTGACTTTAAACCACTCTTCTAACCAACACGCAAGGTGACTATCATTACACTCTGTATCTCCCAAGAAAAACAGCAGCCTCCAGTATTTTATGAACTTGGATCATGATTAAAAGAATAATCAAATTCTAAGATAAGATTATTTGGATGAAAAAATTTAAATAGAACAATTTATGATACTAAAAAAAAGCAGGAATTTCTATTACTCTCAAGCTTGCAACTTTATTCATGTTGTCTGAACATTATTCAGAATTGTGGCTTCTAGCTGAGAAATTGGTGACGTGAACTGCAACACATTCTGTTAAATCAGTTTCTTTTCCAGCTGCTCCCAGAATATTCCCCTTATAAAGAGCCTTCATAAATTGTTCCAAGGTAGCTCCACTCCCTGTCTTTTCTTTCCAAACTGTAAGCATTAGCATCGTGAACTTTTTTGGATAGGTATTTTTTCTAAAACTCTGGCCGTTTTTGTTACCTCTCTTGGGCCCTCCAATTTGTTCGTTTTGGAAAGCAGGATGCCTGGACAAGGCAATACCTCAACTAAGACCTCAACAAGGTTAAGCTACTCAGAGCAATTATATCTTACAAACTGCATTCTTATTAACACATCCCAACTTCTTCTTTTCCTCCCTAAAAACCTAATTTCTTATGTTTGGTTCAACATTCATTGACCCCAGATATTCGTCTCCATTACCTCTGCCTTGGCATTTTCCTGTTTTGTATTCATATGCAACTTTTATGCCCCCCTACAGCAACATACTGCTCTACATTTGTGTAACAAATTCTACCTTGTTGACTTCAGGCACACTAATTTCAAGACAGTTTTGAATTTTAATTCCTTCTTTAAAAGCATGTGGTATGACTTAATTGTTTTCTAAGCATACTTTCTATCCCACCAACCAAGTTACTCTTGAATATGTCAAGAGATCCAAGCTGAAGAACAACTCTGCAGGACCCCACCTGAGGTGCAGCCTTAAGAGAGTAATCAAGTAATCAGTTATCATAGTTTAAGCGAATTATTGCTTTAACAAGTGATTCCCAAGCTTTTGTACTGATGGATCACTGGCAGTATTCAGTTCCTCAGGCTACTGTCTCAAAGTCCTAGCTGAGAAGTCCATAGGAAAAAACAATTCTGACTCTCTTGCAAAGGGACTAGGTAGAACGAGTAGTGACCAGCAGACCACAACTCAGGAACACGGTGCAGACTAACCCTTCTAGCTGGACTCAAAAGTTTTATTAGAATCCAGTTGTATCAGCAGCTGCTGCTTCTCCTACCTGCCAGGCCAGTTAGATTATCAAACAGAATTATCAGAACCAGATACATCTGATAAATTGAAGAGATCGTTTTTATCACATTTAGCTCAAGATTTTTCACGCTTTTTGCCTATACTCTCACCCAACCACACTCCTCTTCATCGCCTTGTTAAATAACACACCTGTGTTCAGGAGCACTGCTTGTTCTAACATTCGTACAGAGCCAAAGCTAGGAATATTTCCCCAGAAGTTCTGACAGCTTCTCTCACTCTGCACTTGTCTAAGCCTCTAGGATTCACCTTACCTGCCAGTGAATTGCTAGAAAATAAACTGCAGCAGTGCACAAATCAGTTTGGCCAATTTAAGACTGCATTACTTTGAATGTATCCAACCTCACACATTCTGGAATTAGAGAAGATGTTAAAAATTAAGCAGAAATGACCCACAGTAGGTAAGATAAGCTGCTTCTACATCAACAACACAGAAAAAGCAATCAAATACTTCATTTTCCTTCATCAAGTTAGTGTCTCCTTCCCAGCAATTAAAGTATCCCTCTACTCAACGTATTTTTGTACTTATAACATTTCCATTTGCAGTATTTCACAATTATTTTCCTCTTTTTTTAGAAAAGCTGAACTAAGTTTTCTTTTTATGTTCTCATATCTTCCTATACAGTCAAAATTAGAACTCAAGAAACAACCTCCAGAAGAACGTTTGTGACATGCATAAACACAAAAGCATCCTATGCACCACCTCCTACCCTTTCCATTTTAGGAACAACGGAGGGAACCAGGAAGTATACAACACTAACCATACTCATAAAAAGCCAAGAATGAGAGTGTCTACTGCAGCTTAGGTGCTGAAGTTCCAGCCAGTTACACCATGCTGCTCTCCCCCTCTGCCTGTTTCTCTGCATCATCACTCCCATTCTTTTAGTTTGCTAACCTTAGGGGCTTGAAGATTCCTGCATGTACAAAATACACACCAACAAAACCCTGTAGTAAGGTATTTGTTGCCATTCTTTGAGAAGATGCCCAAAATACACACCCTTAAGAAAAGAGACAGACAGCATATGTTGGGAGACTCTGTACATGAGGATCTTTGTTAATGAAGGTGTTTAAGCAGAAACAAACATATTAGGAAAAACGTTGCTCTAAATCCCAGTGTTTGCACTTATTCTGGGACACTAATGATCACTTTGCAGCAACTGACGCTCCCAAGAGCTGACAAAATTTCTGTCTGGTGTCCTACCTAACAAATCCACTGCATCAGAAATTCCCTGATAAAAACAGCTTGTATTCCTTATGCACGGAACGACTGTTTCCCAAGCAGACGATGTGCTTTTACAGTCCCTTCCATGCCTCAGCAGCCCCTACACCCAGAACAAATTAGTAAAAGAAAATAAGAACGAACTCTGCTAAAGACTCAAAGCTGCCGATTAATAAGAGGTTGCAAAGAAGTGTGTCAGATTTTTATAGTGTAGGGGAAATGCAGTGTTTAAGAAACTTGCCATGCAAGTTAAAATCTGAGGAACCTGAGGGAGTCCAGCAGTACCAAATTTCATACTATTATTGTGCCTTTGGTATTTTGTGTTTTCCTTTGAAACCTGAAAGTAAGATTCGGCAAGATCCAATTTCTCTGATGAAAAAAAAAATAATCTTCCCTTCATTAATCGAGAAGAATTTGAAAAAATCTGATTTGCTTAAAACATCCAAATCTAGCAAGAACGAACATAAGCACATGCATTTGGTTAAACAATTATTTTGGTTAATTAAGAACTCATTTATTCTACCATCTTAATAGCAAATGTTCCAATGATTTACTATACATTGAATTTGCAGAGCTAGTTACTTATCACTGGAAAAAAGCCCAAACAAGCTATTCTTAAAATCTATTTTGACTTAAGGAAATCAAGAAAAGTCTTAGAAAGCTTGTATGTTCCTCAGACACAATGAATATTTAAGTACAAATGTTTTGAGTACAAATATTTTATATGCAGGCTAAACATTATTTTAAGGAAAATTTCAGTAGTTCATCATTATGCCAACACCAAAAGATGCTCTATGTTTCAAGTTGACTTTAACTTAGACTACTTTAAGACATAATAATAAACATTTAAATTCAGCAAAAGTTCTAAACACACAGAAAAGAGCTCTTTCTTTACCAATGATCCACAATAAATGCTCTGCAGTATGTCTATGCTTCTATTAATCTGGCATTTGGTGTCACTTTCTGATCTCCAACTTAGGAGGAAAAAAAAAGTATCACATAAATCCTGTGAATCCCTTAAAAAAAAAAACCAACACTGTAATTACTACAACTGAGTACTTGTAGCCAGAAACATCTATTCTTGATATTTATTTCTTAACTGCCTGTAGAAATCAGCTTCAGTATAGTTATGACATACCTAAAAACGTTCTCCTATTTTGAGACGACCTGTACATATTACAAATTCTTTTTTTTTTTTTAACTGTAACAGGACACAAAAACTTCAGACTTCTACATCAATTAGAAAGCAGCTTAGCCCTTCCCTTATTCATATTTTCTTCCAATTACAGCATTTTATTTTACAGCTAAGTGCTAGACATAACTCTGCCAGCTCTAAGTGGAATTTCATGAAGATAGAAAACTGTACCCTATATTCACCCTTCCCATACCCAAATCAGCTTTCAGATTGTATACCAATACATTAAACAAATGGAAGCATCCCAGAAACGTGGTTCAAAATGTCCTGGTGTTTTTGTTTGCTTTTTAAAGACATGGAGAGCAGGATTTCCTGCTTACTTCATTTTCATGTGCTTGTCCCCACCAAACAAAAAGCAGCTGAAGACCAATACTCTGCATGGTTCAGTGATTAAAATACATCATGGTTGAGAAACAGCTGAAAACTGGATGTTATAATGGAGAACAGCTGGTAATTTTAGCTTAAGCAGCAATGCTGACTGTCAGTTTAGCCATTTTGGAGAGACCCTTCTATGTCTCCAGATCGTAATAGTCCTAATTCCGAGACCATTTGGGAGATAACTTGATCTGACAGAGTCACACGCCAAAGTGCTAACTATGGAAAGGAAGAAATGAAGAGATACAAAGGAACTACAGCAAGAAGAGAAAGGTGTTCAAAAGAAAGCGTGATGAATGTGTATGACACGACTAAGTTTGTTAAATGCGAGTACTCTTCGTGAGCAAGACGAACATTACTCCTAGAGTATTAACAAATATCTTAGATTTACAATTAAATTCAAGTACTTACTTTCATGCATGGGTTTGATGAAGCAGCTAACGCACTTCACTAAAACCTACTTACATGCAAACTTAAATTGGAAATACTACCAGAGAAGATAAAAAATAGCACTATGCTTACAAAACATGTCATATTCAGAAGGCAAGGCCCTGAATCCACCAAAAGCTTTCCCTGACCCACCAAAACTAGAAAATTTGCAGGTTTGGGTTTTTTTGTTTTGGTTTTGGTGTGTTTTGGGTGGGGGTTTTTTTAGTAATTTTCTTTTTAAAGGAACATTGTTTTATTAATACTGGTAACAGAGTTACTTTTCCATAAAATATTTCTGCATTTATTAGAAATAGCTTGAAATGCTTTAAACTGAGTTTTAGATAATCATAAAAACATGAGATATATGGCTGATTAGATTTTTTTAAAGCCTGTAACTTGAAACAAGAATAAAACCACTTGAGGTACTGGAAAACAAAATATAGCATATTAAACTTTAAGAAGGATACTTTCACTTAGGTGGTTTAGTGTTTAATAAAGAAAACAAAACTTGTAGCCTAACATTATAGACAGGTAGCTTTAAATTACTTTCTCAGAAGTTTAATCTGAAGCATTTTATAGGAGAATAGAAATAACTTAAATGAGCAATTTACCCTACCTTACACTGAATATGTTTTCTAGCAGTAACATTTTTCACTACTTATTCACTTAACGTATTATGACCAAGTACCCATTTTCACGATGACAATTTTGTCACAAGGTTGGATTTGGGCTGGGTTTTTTGGTTGGGTTTTTGTTTGTTTGGGTTTCTTTTTGTTTGGTTTTTACAAGAGCAGCTGTAGTGATGTATATTTATATATACACACATATATATACACACACAAATGCTATATATATACAAACACAGACATACTTTTAAGAGAACTAACATGTATATCTAAATTTTTTTTCTTTACTCAAAATGACCATGAATAAATTTGCCACCAACAGTAAGCTAACAGCAGGTTTAAAGACATAGCCTTTCATTTCACATTTACAGCCCTCCCCATTTTTTCAGTGAAAATATTTTCTCGAAGTACTTCAAAGTATTGCCACTATCTCATCCAGTACAGAAGATGATACCACTAGATTTTTGATAGGTGGCAATTAAAGACATAGAAAGTCTCTTTTTCAACTAACAGAAAACCTCAGATATATTTCATGCCTTGTTAAGTATTTCCAGTGTTTCACCACCACGCTCACCACAAGAGAAAACAGCAACACAGCTTTTGTTGAAGAAAAGCAGCAATAAGAACTACTGCAAATAAAAACAAGTGCAGCATATACACAGCTTACTCAGTGACCACACCATAGACTAACTGAAAACAAAGAATGAAAAAGTTTACATATACAGTCACTTGTACACATTTAAGAAATCAAGTGGGAAATGTACAATGTTTCAGAGATACAATAAGTTTGATATTGCAAAATCTGTTATTAACTGCATTAGCATGTATTTTGAGGATTAAACATGCTCCAGTGGAATTTGACAAGTATTTTGCATAGTGAAGAAAAACAGAGTATCTGATGAGATTTACGGGGGGGGGGGGGGGAAAGGCTGACAAAGCAGATGGTATCATCATTGCTAATACAGTGAAAACCGACAATAGTAACCACATATAGAAGTGAATTTCTATATACAAACTAACTTTACATAGTTGTTAAGACTGCTAGTGACAACAGTGAAGTTGTTTCCCGAAGTTTCTCCCGAAAACACCTACTGGTAACATGACAGAGCCTGCAGACAACAATGCATGAGAAACATTCCCTCCATCCCTTAATACAGCATGTTTTCTAAGAGAAATAACCTTAAGTAAATGCCAAAGTACATATGTAGTGAATACCAGCATGACACGTATAATCTGCTTATGTCAAATATATCCACTTATATTTGCTGGGTGTATCTGACATATGCCATTCTAGTACTATAATCAAAGCTAAATGAGAACTATAGGAGCATTTAAGCAATGAAGTAGTAAATTAGAAATGCTGTGCTGTAAGAAAGTTACACAAATAAATTATCATGAAATAATCTCTTAATCATTTAAACACAAAAATAAAACTATTAAGGTATTGGAGAACAAAATACAGAATATCAACCCTCAGAAAGTTAGCATCTGTTGTACTTGCAGTTAGGTACTTTTGAGCTGGATAAACAAACCCAAAACCTCTAGCACACCATTTGAAATAACCTTTGAGATTACTTCAAGTGTGAAAAATTTAATCCCTGACATTTAATAAAAGGGTCATTATGGCTAAAAGTATTTACAGTAGTTCAAATTCTCAAAAATTTGAGTTGTCTCAAAGAAAACAGCAAAATCTTTACCACTGGGGAAAAAAGGATATAAAGGAAAGATTTTTCTTTTTTCTTAGTTTAAGTAAATGGCCAAGCATCATTTGCAGTGCATACGTAACTCACTAATACTGGTTCTATCTTCAGTACATTGTATACTTTTTTTAATACAGGTTAAGGGGATTTTATTTTTTTTTTTTTTGGGGGGGGGTGGGGGTGGGGTGTCCTAGTTCAGTTCCCATAATCACTTTTCATCACTTTTCAACATGACAGCCAGAGAGTAACTCATCTTGTTATGGGCAAAAACTGATAATTATTGTGGGAGTAAGGTAAGTTTAGTCTAGTTCAAAAACTTCTGTAAGTAAAATATTTATTAATGCAAAAATAAAGGATATGAACATGACTGTAATACATTAGTAAAACACATAGTATTTCTGCACCAGGAGAACAAAGTTAACATTCAGTGGTTTGAAGTCTGTGATATATTATACAAAAATACCAGCATCCAGAGGAATCCGAAAATAACACATTAGTGCAGAGGTTCTGCGTATTACACATCCCAGAGGTTACAGTGAAAAATTCAGTTAGTAACAAAGAGTAAATGAATTCTCTCCATATAAATACCTACACCTTCCCAGATCTACCTTTAACCTAGGTATTACATAATGCAGTTACTGTAGCAGCAATTTTGGTAACATTTTAAGTTCCTTTAAATTAATTTTTTTTTTTTTTTTCTTTTTTTTTTTTTAAGCACAGCTTCTGAAGTCAATTGCAACAGTACAGATTCCATGAGATCTCCAGAAAGGTGAAAGATCTCCAGAAAGTTTTTCAAGCTCAGTAGTGAGCACTATTTGGGGCAGGGGAGAACATCTCAAATCTCATTTCTACTTATTGGAGTATTTATGTTGCATGGCATACATGAGTCAGTCCTCCTCCATGCTGTTTAACCTCTTAACTCACCTCATCTAGAAAGGTAGTAAAACGGCATCAGTACAATTCAGACACTGAATAGTTAACATTATGTTCTGAATTACAATCAGAATCATTAAAATTGAATAAACACACACATGCTGCCAGCCAGTTGGCTGATCAAAACTGAGCACAATATTTAGCATTTGTTGGCCAGTTAGTCAACAGACCTTGCCTACATAGAGACTGCACACGGTCTTTTAATAAGAAATGTTGATACAAATTATCTGTTTTCCAGTAAAGCTTTAATAATAAGACAGTAAAGGATCTGTGATGAACAGTAACACCTCATTCTGCCTGTGAGATTGAAAACTGCAGCCTTCCTCTTGGGCATCAGCAATACACACTTCCATGATTTCAAGGATGGATTACCACAATAATCAGTCTGGTATACCTTAAGCACTGCTCATTTATTATTATTTCTTACTAGTGAAGTTTGCCAAGTAACATAAAACAGGTGGTACAATAAAGAACTTCTAGGAATTTTTAATATTAGAAATCAGGATTATTTTTTTTGTATTTATTCTTTTTCACTTAAAAAACAAGTTATTACATTAGTTACAAGAATCACAAGCATTACATGTTCCAAAGGGTAACTATGAGCCCTACCAATCTAAAGCTCTCTTTGTTAGCACCTATATTCAGGCAACATAGCATTATTTAACAAATTAAAAACTGCTTCAAATTGTGTTCTGGAATATGTCAAAATAAACATCACACCGTGTAATTTCATATAGAAAATAGGTTGTTTTAATTGGGTGATAAATTTTAATAAATATATTGCTTGCTACAATAAAAACAAAATTGTTTTTATGAAGCAATACTGTATAGTTAAAGCCCCAAGACAGCACAGCAACATTAAAGAATAGAACAATCTTAAAATAAAAATACCAGCTTATTCCATTTAAAGACGCCACAATTCTGCAAGGCTAGCTTTATTGCTGGAGTTGACTTGCCAGTTCCCAGATTATTTACATTTGTTTCTGACTGAGCAGAGTATCAGCCACTCGTGATCATTCAAAAAGCTCAGAATCTTTTTCTGATCACTACAGCTGTAAACTAGACAAACCAGATTATCCACGTGATGTCAATATAGATTTTACTCAGCAGACTGCATCCTAATGCTTAAAATGCTCGTTTTAAAAAAAGCAAAAAGGAAAAATGCATTTAAAAGTATAGCTAGGATTTAGAATGAATTACTAAATCCTTTAAATCCACATTATTCACCTCTAATAACCTCTGTGCTGAAGGCTTTGAGAGCTTGTTTAACTGACAAACAGCTTTACAAACCCCATGTAAATACAATGGATCAGATCTATAAAAAAGGAAGGGAAAAAAAAATATCAGGCTAGCTTTCCAGGTCATTTTAATAATGGTAATAGAGCTTTCTTTATCAAAGAAAAAAAGAAATCCCAGAGCACAGATCTTTTTGTTGTTTGTTTTGTTTTAAAAAGTAACACACTGAAGTATACAACTTTTTTTCTACAAGTTCTTAACTTGCATTTTATAAGAGAATCTGAGCAAATTATCAAATATTCAGATTAAATCCTTGGTGTTTCATTCAGATGTTACATTTTTTTTTAATAAGATGTTATCACAATAGCTGGAAATTTATCTAAATAATTTTAGCACAGAAATTCTAACGCACATGGCAGAACAACCTCAGCAGTAGCTAAACCCAGTTAACTGAATGCATTGCAACTAGTCAGAGAAGCCAATATAATGGTTTCCTTTGTTACCTGTTTGAACTAGGTATCTGTCAGAACTTGCTATCAAAATGCAGCCATAAGAATTCAGGACGTACTACTTCCTGTATGTCCAAAAAACCAAAATCTTCAAAACATATTTCTTTTGTTATCTAAGTCTACCAACATAAATTTCATCCGCACATTCACCACAAAATAAAACACAGCCTTCCCAGAAAATCTATTTTCACCTCCTCTGGGCAGAAGATTCCACCTGATTTTTCAAACACAATATGTACATGTGTTATTCAAGACAGAAAAGATGAAAAAAGTATTTTTATATGTTAACAAAAAGATAGTATCTTTAATCTCAAGGGCACTGTTTTGCCAGTTTAGCTGCTAAAGAGCTAACATCATTCGTTCACAAATTCTTTGGCTAATTTGAAGGTCATTCTATCTAACAGCATACCAAAAACTTAAATATCCTAACCTACTATATTTGAAAAATTACCATATCTAACCAATATTCAATTTGGTTTTTTAAAAATTAACCTAAGACAAACATTTATGCCAAGACATTTACCATTTAGTTTAAAATTAAGTGATTACTAAGAAGTTTTACTGTCCTAGGATTGTATAAGGATTTTTTTTCTTTTTCTGTAGCAAAGTTACACCTCCAACACACAGTTTTGCCATTAGATAATACAACATTCAGACAGAAGGTAGAAAGCAATCCAAACAAGTCAAAAGGGAGATCTACATTTTTTGTGCAAATGAATGATATGCTGCTGCCATAAAGACCTTACATTATATTGTCAAAGAGTCAAGAAACTAAAACACTGCAGAAATTGCACTGCTAAAGTTGCTTTAAATAGAAGCAGCGGAAGTTAGATAAATGGACTACGAGGTTTAAGAGAATTAATTTAAGAATAACTCTTAAGTTACTGACCTCTAACACAAAACTATAAAAGCTGTGTGCTTCTGGGTTTTTACCATACAAAATTAAATAATCACTTGGAAAAAAGCTAATATTTATAAACAATCAGCTCTTGCATTAGATAGGTAGAAGGAATAAAGGCAAGTTAAATTAGCTACAATTTTGCTGATATTTGTTCTGATATTTTTGTATAATGTACCACAGAGGTAATATTTGCATTGACCTAAAAAACTTCCAGAATTCAAAACAGAGATTTACCAAGAGCTGCTGTGCTAATTTAAAAGGTAACTAGCACTTCACAAATGCTATCATGTACTAAATGCAAGAGAAGCTTAACAAATGACTATATAGCTCCACAGCCACAAATCTCTCTATACAGAAGTATATTAAAAAAGTAAATCTGGCTAAACACAATACATCAAATTCCCTGAGCAAAGAAGCTCAAATCTCTCTAATCTCTTTTACTCAAGGCCTGAAAACCGTATCTGGTGCATCATCATGCTACGTACAGTCCACCTGAACTTTCACATGCCTATTTTAGTCCTCCCTGTAGAAAAGATAAATGCATACAAAGAACACAAATTAATGCAAGACCATCTCAAGTTGATAGAAAACCCCTCTGATAGTACTATTGTAACAAGGCAATGCTGCTCATACCGTGGGAAAAAAGAGCTCTTAATGTTAAGACAAATGAGACTCATCTATCACTGTTGCAGTCTTCTAAAAGCTGGCACTAAGCTCCTGGGCTACTCCTCCCTTCTACAAACACTCCAACAAACTTTAAGGAAGGGGACACACCTGCTCCTCCTAAGAGGAGGAGATCTAGAATTTCTGATCTTTTCCCACCATGTCATATCATGCTGCTGCACAAGGAGCCTGTCCACATTTAAGAAAAAAAAAAACTAACCACCACCACAAAAAAAAAAACCCCACACCACTAAAAAAGTCTTCTCCACTAAAGGCTTTTAGGCTGGAGTACAGCTTCACTCTCTTTAGCCCCAGTTTCTTTGAGGGAAAGGCTGGGCCCTTTCCTTCTCTCCTGTCAAACCCAGGGGAGGATTGCCTCCAGGACGCCCCACCAACACCCACACTTGTTACAGACACGAGAGAGAGGGCAGAAAGGCCCGTTCATTACTAGTTTACCTGTTGAAGAGCCAAAACCGAGGTTTTGCTCTTCACTTCTGTTTGGGTCAACTGACAGCTGTAAGCCAGGAGAAACAGTCAGCTTTGGGTTCAAGAACTAAACAAGTTCTTCAGAAAAAAACAGTAGAAACCTCAATCAACAAGAAGCAGCAAAAAATATCAATGAGAATTAATCTTACAACTAAGGTGCTGGACTTACTTCAAGCTTACATTCTAGCAGCCTTTACCATGTGTAAAAGAACTAGATGTAGTTACAAGTTACACATCAAATATGAGGCTTTTAAGCAATTAAACACTGATTTTTCCAAATATTAACTTCCATTTTGAAAAGGCATCAAATATAACACCACATTTAAATCACAAGATATTTTTCTACATCTCTAAGAAACGGGGGAATTAAGATATATTAAAGTTTATACCATTTCAGAACATTCATTTTCATTTATTACAAAAATAAACATTTTTTTCTAAATTAAGTATTAAACTGCAAGAAACTTAATCGAGCATTAAAATGCTTCCAAGGAATCCTATTAAGGAGCAAGAAAACATCAAAAGAATGTTACTGTAAAATCACCTAACCAAGTGCTTGAATCAAGAGTAAATAAGTTAATTTTTAAAATAACTTTCTTTTGACAGCAAATGAAGTATTAATTTCTTTTTGCACTGAGCGAGCCATGGAAAACTGCAGAGTTTTAGACTAGTTTTATAAACCTATTTATAAAAAATCAGGAATTTTATGTTACTAATAAAAGCACTCTGTCAAAGTTTGTCCTTCCAAACTCTTTAACCTTCTCTGTCATTAGAGCTGACTGATAAGCCACCAGCTGGTTTTTTTTCCTTCCTCATGCTACAATGCATTCTCTTCCTTTTTAAGGCTAGTATACCCAGGCAACAAACAGCAGGACTTAAGCCAGCTGCTAGAATGTCACAAACCTATATATTTAGCTCCCCATCTCACATATTGCCATCCCCGGTTGTGAACCATTTCATGTCCCCCTTCCTCCAGTCCCCTGACACTCCTCACCCAGGAGGTACAGGAACACCCAACAACAAAGCAGAGCCCTTGCCAGTGGCCAGAGACAAAAGCCATGCCCTGTCAAACATACTCAAGGTGAAAAAACAGTTTGGGTTTTGGTCGTGGCTCCTCCGCCCCTAATTTCTGATCTCATTTGCAGTGTTTATAAGTTGCCTAGTTGTTTATATAAATATTACCCTTAGATCTTTAGTGAAACAGCGGTTTGTTCTTTCAGCATGTTTCATGAGCATTATTCTGTCTTCACCTAATAGGACAGAAATCCTCCTGTTTGTACTATATTAATTCGCACTACTTGCTGCACTTCCACTTTCTCAATGCTTTTCGTACATACTAATATAAACTGTGCATTAAAATCACATTTGCTTTCCATTTAAGATTGTTTTAAACATTAACCCTTTTCCTCATGCCACAAGTTTAAAGAAAATCTTAATAGGGTAGTTTCAATTCCATTTCAAGTAACTATAAAATAATATCCCTCAAAATGAGGGATACGTGTTCTGTTCGTGGAAAAACACTAATCTAATTACTGTCATATTTTGGAAATAATTGGATTTTAAATTGCTTAGAATTATCAACATAAGTGAGAAAGCTGTAAAGATAAAGAAATTAACAATTTCATGGTTTTAAAATAGGAATCTCTGTTATCGTTAGAGGCCCATTTGCAATGATTTAAAGACCCACAGTACAGTTTGGTAGTTCCCTCCTTTAAGTGGTCATAAAAACCTTTAAACAGTAATTGAAAGATTGTTAACAGAAACTCTTTCAGGAAATCAGATCCCGTGAACAATCTAATAGTAGGTATGCTTAAGAGAGATAGGGAATAATCTGTTTCACCCTGTTCACTAAAATGAGGTTTTCCAAACAGTGACAAGACATCAGTTTGAATAATACCAGGAGATGAGTAAAAATTGTTCAATTCCATGCTCTACTTGGGAATTCTGACGCATTTATCTAGAGAATTAACAAGTTGTGCTGTGTTTGAATCGGTCTCCAAAACCTAATTGTAGGTTCCAGCAGTGCCCTCTAAGCCTCACAGTTTACATCATTAAACTCATATTCCAATAACAAAGGATCCTCAGGATATACAGTCCAACAACTAATTTCCATAATAATACCTTTTAATTAGATGTGACTACATGTGACATTACCCTAGGCACTTAAAGTTGGCAATTCTGCTGTAAACTACTTCCAATTCTCGGTAATTAGAAGTGAGAAAGATACGTTTAAATTGGAGCACCACTGCAGATGGTGATACTGTTGCTACAAACACTTTGCAGAAATGGAAATTCTTATACTTATGGGACACCATTCTCTTCTTTAAAATTATCAGAGACATGCAGTCACTTTTCCTCCCCAAAAAGGAAGAGCTGACGGAGCAGAAACAGGGTTTGACGTCATACTTAAGTTTATGCAAAGGAGAGGTGCTCAGTAACCACTCCATTTCATCTTACTAGTTACTGGAACTCTAGACAAAGTTCTGCATCCCTTTCAGGTAATAGATTTTACAGTGAATTATTCAGTGTTTTATAATTCGAAGTTCCAAAAACAAATTTATTAGTCACCTTGAAAGGTGTAAGGAAACACAGAAATTGCATACTCCCAAATCAAAAGACCTTAAAGCTGTATTGAATAGTAATTACTGTTTTTCCCTCTACAATAGAACTCTGACAAGCAAAGTTTAAAAAACAAAAACAAACAAACAAAAAACCCAACACAGCAGTATTGTTTTGAGGATAAAGGTAGGCATTACCAATGATAGCCGTGATGAAAGTTTCCATATTCAACCAAGATATTTGGGTGAAAAATGCATTTTATGACATTTCTGAAGTGAGTGACAAATTAAGGTATTTAACCTTCCTAAACACAAATGTGCTTTCCATTCATGTGACTGATTTTAATTACCTAATTTAGCTGACTAGATCGTAATTTATAATCACAACCAATACCAGACAATTTTTGCTTTGCTCCTTTACTTTTAATACACGTTCAAGCATTAGTAACACAACTGCCATCTGATTCACAGAAGCTCTATAGCAGAAACAAGCCCTGATTTATATGAATTCAGAGGGAGGAAATCAGAATTCTTGTCTAGTTTGAGACAAATCAACTTCTGAAATACTTATTTATATCTTTAAACACATTGAAAAGGCTCCAAGTATTTCAACAATCAGAACTACAAAAACTCACGATTTAAACAGAGAATGGTAACGCTTAGCCATAGCATCTCCATACATCACAATCAATTTCCACATCCAAAGCTTGCACTGCTTTAGATTCATTAGGAGTTGATTTACCAAACTAGGTCTAGAATTTCATGCCATGAAAATAGTGAAACATGTCACAGAATGTAATTTTAAATTGTTTCACTAAAACTAAAGCAATCCCCCTCCCAAAAGTTTAGAACAAAAAACAGTAGGGTTATGTAATTGGCAGTGCTTGTCATCCTACTACAGACTTCAAGTGACATGCTTCAACCAAGTGTAAAAGAAAAAACAGCCTTGTAGCTTTCAATGTCTACTTGCTGTTGTCCAATTATTTCTTTTTTAAAAAAGCATAAATAGGTTTCTCAAATGTTGACCATATTTAAAGTGAAAAATTGACCAATTCCATTCACCTTCTGAAAAGGCTGTTACAAAAGCATTCAATATACACGTACAGCTGCCAGAATCAGCAAGTTTGCAAAATTCTAGCCTAGAACTGCAGCAGAACAGGTCAGAAGTGCAGAAGAACCCAAATTACAGCCCTCTGAATATTTCCTTTAGTGCTTTAAGGTCTAATCCACCTTGTCTGCAAAAAGCTATTTATATTACCAAACCTTAACTCTCTGCTCTATCTGTAAAAAGGTAATACATAAAAAGACAAATGAGGCAAAACTGAAAAGCACCTGAAACACCTTGAAAAGTCCAACTGGTCGGGAGCATTTAAGGGTAGAAGTCTCACGACATATGGACTATAGAGCTTTGTGCTTCAGCCAGCATCAAGCAGTACAGAGCAGCAGCATTACAGTCTAGTATTACAGTAATAATAGCACCTTTGGATACCAGATCATACCAATTCTATTACCCTAAACATTTACAACACTACTAAAATAGCAGCATATCAACAATTACTACATCCAGGTTTCAGTTCTAACTAGCTTTTGCCTTTTACCAAGGGGCTTTTAAAGTAAGGAGACAGACAGAACCACATTCGACAGCCCTGTGATGACCACCACCACAGTCATTGCAACACAAGAGAAACTACCTTGTGTTTACGACAGGAAAAAAGGCATAAGGAGGAGTTATCAAAGCTCTGAGATGCACTTCAGGTTCACATGTGAACCCACCTGTCCGTATACATACCTATATCCTAAGTTATCTTCCAGCCCTATTTATGCTACACAGCCAGAGTTCCAGGTCTCTGTCTCGTTCAGCCTGCCCATCCGCTGACTCCCTGAAGAAATTGAAATCCTTCGGAAAGGCTCACAAACCCTGCTTTACAAGTTTCCAGGTCTCAAGGACAACATTTGCACTTGTGGAAGGGAAAAAAAAAAACCACCACACACACAAAAAACCTCAAACTATTATTTTGGTCAGACAAACCTGAAAAAAAAATAATCTAAAGAGATCAAAGCCCAAGAAATACTATTTTAGTATTTGTGTTGAGTGACAGCAACTTCGCTTTACTTTTAATGCAAGTGACATTCACTTTAAAAACAACAGTAATCAAACACAGTCAAATAAGTTCAAACTATAAAATTCAAACAATTAGGTTGAACAGTATGACTCAGAAGTTTAATGTGTTACTTTGAATAATATATTCATTATCATGAGGAATTATATTCATTATCATGAGGAAACGGTCTCAAGTTGCGGCAGGGGAGGTTCAGGCTTGACATCAGAAAGAACTTCTTCACTGTCAGAGTCGTTAGGCATTGGAACGGGCTCCCCAGGGAGCTGGTGGAGTCACCATCCCTGGAGGTGTTCAAAAAACATTTAGATGTGGCGCTTCAAGACATGGTTTAGTGGGCATGGTGGCATCAGGTATACGGTTGGACTTGATGGTCTTTGAGGTCTCTTCCAACCATAACGATTCTATGATTCTATGATCATCAGTACTTGATACATTAACAAGATTACAATTGGTCATTTGCACTAATCATGGTAATAACTCTGTATTGCTGTTCTAAATTTATCTATTTCATGCAGCGTTCACATTTTCAGACCACCTGTACTTGGCAGGGAAAAAAACAAAAAAAAATATCTGAGAAACCACCACATATTTAAGACAACTTAAATCATAATTCAGTTGATGATCTTCCCAGAGCAAGCAGTCCCTGTATCACTGACAACACAGCAAAGCCTTCAGTGTCCTCTGATGCTACAGATCATAACGTTTGTATCCAGAATGATCTTCAATTTTTAAGTCAGTATGTTCTGATTGTTTATAAACCACATAGCTGAAAGACTGATCAAGCTTACATGAGTACTCTAAAGAAACAGAAGCTTCTAAAAAAAGCATTAGGCAACTTAAAATTAAGTGTTGGGTGGATGAACGTATACCATTAGGACAGGTGCATGAGCCTTCACAGAAGACACATTGTACTATGCTTTATAGTAAAAACAACAAAAATGAGTGCAAGTAAGGTGTAAAAAGGAACTGGTTGCTCATCAGCCAACATTATTTTTCTTAAAATACTGAGCATATATGAAAGAAAACCAGTGCACACAAAGAAGTGTGGTAAATTTCAAAAGCAATCAGTGCCTTCACAGAATTCAACTGTTCTACACTGCTCTTAAGAAAGGGAAAACAAACATGTAAAAGCTCAGCATTGTGATTTAGTATTATGCCAAAATAACTGAAGTAACTGTGTCCAACTACTGTTCTTACCGGCTTTAAAAAATAGCAGACACTAATTGAATAAATTGAGTAGATCCATACAACAATGGATGAATACCTATTATAGCTACACAATCTCAGAATCTCCTACACAGAGATATCTATGCAGGTAGAAGTTGTGTTTAATTCTAAATCCAATGTTCAAAACTAAGGCAGGTAAACAACAGTTCCTAACTATGAAACAAAATATGGAAGAAGAAAGGAAAGATCTAAACAGAAAGTTTACTTCACAAGCTGGTATTCATGTACAAACAATCTTCCTCTCAACAAGAATCATGGAAAAAGACCAAGTGACCAACATCGATGAGACACAAATGCTGAGAAAACCAATCCTGTTCTTTCAAGTTGTGACTCAAATTCAAATCAGAAAAGAATGCTACAAAAGCAGTGTTGCACTGAAGACTTCTCCTTGACAAGCAATATATGCTTTAAATGTATTAATGAGCTAAGAACTTCAGAAACAGCAGAACCTAAAAACGGCAGACCCCTTTAAAAAAAAAAGTCCATGTTCCTGCTTGAAAGGCAATTTTTTAAAAAAAAAATTAATATGCACCCCAAGGTTTGTGGGCAGACTTACTCTAGTAATAAACAGATCTTTTAGTATTGAGCACACATAAACTGATTTTTACCTAAGTGTATGATTTAGGAGAGATACAATGAAAATATCAGGCTGATTATTTTCACTGGTACGCAAAGCTACTTTTAATAGCAACTCAGGATGGGGCTCAGTACCTTCGTATCCCGACAAAACACGGAGCAAGCACAATTAGTGAAGACTTGCATTTCACTGATCTACCTATATGAAGTTACAGAAGTCACGCTGTCCTCTGACAAGAAAGTATTGAATTACTTTTGCAAGGGCAACTCCATAAAAATCTGAGCATACAAACAAGAAGACCTAAACTACAGAGCTACTAAAACGGAATAAATATCTAATATGCCTGTCAAAACCTTACTGACCACCAGGTATGGGGGGGAGAGGGGGGGTTGAGGAAGGGAAGGGAAAAAAAAAAAGGAAGATACCATGGTATTATAATTGCCAGATTAAGTTCCTGTGGAAAGCACAACAGCTCATTGTTATAGGTCTCCTTTGTCAACTAACTAGAGGGAAAAAGTTTAAAAATTTCTTTCTCAAGAAAGGGGTTTTCTCTCTGTATTTCCTACCTCCTTAGAACACTGTACTTCTCAATTACAAACCCCATCCTTCAGGAGTCAACTTCAGCTCTCCGTAGAAAAGGGAAGATCTATTTTGACTTTGAATAACTGAGTGCATCTACTAGGGATTCTGATGCCTAAACAGTAATTTGTAAATCCACAGATGTACTTTAAACCCAGCTCTACTCTGCTCTACCAAGTATAGTTTTAGCCCTTACTGATGTATTTCCACGTTTACTGCAGTTCTCAATCCTAGTTAAAGTACGCAGGACGATAATTCACAAAAATCACTACCAACAAGTTCAGTAGGTGTACCTGAGCGTACCTGATCTATTCACAACAGCAAGCAAAAACGTCATGCTGAAGCACCTCCTCCTCCTCTGTATAAAACCTTTCTTTACTATGATAAACATTTGAAAGAACAGATTGAACAAAAAACCAATAAAAAACAACATCAATACTCCACAAATCTTTCTGCCTCACAATTGACATTTCATTATTTGCATCTGCACACAATTCTTCAGTACTTGGTCTTGCAAGAGCGGCTACACAAACTAAGTGTAAGCTCCAAGGGAAAACAGTTCAGCAAAAGGAAGCATAGACAAACTGACCCAATAGAATTGTAGCACACGATCAACTGAAACCATCCACCCAAATATTTTCATAGTCCATAAGCCAAAGAAATTTATGCTTATAAAGTGCAGAATTCTAAAACAAAAGAAGGTATTAAGAAGACAGCTCTGATCAAATAGATTGCCCATCGACAGCCTAACTGCCAAGACAATTACAATTAAGAGATAAGCCATAATGAAAGGCACCTTGCAAGCAAAACCAAGCATGAGAGATGTTGACTACTAGATCTTAACTTGCTCTTCAAAAAGTTCAGCTGGACACATCCCTTGCAACCTCAAACTTTGGAATTCCTAAAGTTAACCATTTTTAGCAAGATTAATTTATTCTAACTAAAATTTCAGATATTTCACTCACAGAAAAACAACAGGCATCTACAAACTAACTGTTTAGACTAGTTTTCTAGCCTACCATTCTCCTTCAACACTTGGCTTCCCTGCTCACACACTACTCTTCATCCATGGTGTACAGAAGGTGCCCATATGTCCAGCTCTAATTGTTAATGTCAGACTAGAGGGCTCCTACCTTTGTGAGTCGGACCTGTAGAGTGACTAAGCAAGAAAAATAATCCACTACTTTCCACTACAAGTATCATATACATGCTGGACAACACTAAAAGTTTAATCCTATGATGTTAATTTGAAGAAGTTACCAATACAAGCATTACCATAACAAACTGGTATCCTAACAAATATGTTCAACTTGTGTACCAGTACCAGACACAACTCATTCCTCTCCCAGATTTGTACACTTACTTTGAAAAATATTCAGGGAAACATTGTCCTTAGCCAAAGCAAGTGCTATTTATTTAGTCCTTACTTGTCTTACCTCCACCCTGCCTTCCTTTTTTTTTTATTTATTTATACACACACACCAGAGTATCTGCAAATAGTTAAAGAGCAAAACTTGAAAGTAAGAATGACATGGGAATAAGAACACTAACAGATAGACGGGCGATTACCTAGTCATTTAACTTAATTGCACCCAATGCTTGAAGAGTTAAATGGGGAAGAAATAACTCTTACAAGGGTAAGATACAGACCAAGTTCATCAGTACTGCTCAACTGATGCTGAGCCTGCAAGATTACCATCAGTCTAAAGGACAGAGTTTTTATCTCCAATGTATTCTAGACTGTCTTCCATCCTTTTGTTTCTGAGGACAAACACACTCTGGAGATTTGACAGGTTTATTTCTGAATTATGACAATATATGTCATCTTTCAGCAAAGTGCTACCAAAAAAAAAAAAAAGCTATTGAGTGTGAATCAGGGCTCAAAAGAATCTTATCTTTCAAAAGGTGAATCAGATGGTCAGTAATGGAAGGATATCCGATAAAACATTAGACAGAAAAGGTAAAAAAACTTCATAAAAATATTAAGTCACGTCTCCGTTTTATTAGTATCTAAACAAAGGGGACCTTTGTCAATGAATCCATCCCCTTACCATTTGCAACCACAGTGTGTAAAGCCTCTCATAGTTCAAACTCAAAATTTATTTTTCTGCTCCCACTACTTCTACTCGAATGTTCTTCCAAATAGCTCATTCAGACTGGAAATCAGTAATCAAACAATTTTAGTTCTTTCATATACATTTGTACTTCTATCAGTAGTTGACTTTTGCCAAATCTTCTTTCAGCCCTGCTGGTACTCTGCAGCCCAAGTTTATTTACAGAGACCAGTTATATTCTCTTTCCTTTCTATTGCAACCATAAACAAGGCCAGCTCTTTCAGCCTCCTTCGCTGTTTACCACCAGGGAACGAAGAGCTTAAGTAAAAGAATCAGAACAATAAATAAAGATGATGTTATCATTTTCCTAATCCATATTAAGGATGCTATTAAACTCTGATATTACCAAATTGAAAAAGGATTTAAATGTTTTGTCAGTAAGTTCCCCACAGTAAAATGAATCCCTGTGTTCATCATTCTGTTGTACTAATTAAACAGTTTTAACTAAAATGGTCAGAAAGTACGCACAAGCTGTTTATCACTGCTGGCCTTTGAGCTTCAGTATACTCAAAGGACATGCTACTTTAGATGCGATAATTACTGAGTTCTTACATTTTTACTGAAGAGGCACAGAAGAGTTCCAACAGAGAATTTCACATTAATCAGAGCTAACAGGGTACTTATTAATAATAAAGCCATGATTATAATAGAAAAACATTTATTCAGTCCAACATTTGTAGGTACTAATTCCAAAAACTGTTTAAACTGATATCAGACAGAAAGTTTAGTCTCAGCTCTTTAGGGAAATTCAAGAAAATTAATCATTTATCTGAAGCATAAGAAATACTGAAGACCATTAACTATTCACTCACAAACAATTGCATATCCTCCATTCTTCTGCTTCCTAAGAGCTCAATAATTTTCCTGACATCTTTTCTTCTTACTTTTTTTAACTCTGATGAAAGATATTTCTCCATGAATTGGAAATGCCTTCAAACTGTAATACCAAAGACTGAAATGAGCGTACAAAGATTTAACTGTGGAGAGAACACATTTTTAACCGAAGGGCAAATTATGGGCAACTAATGGAATTTAATCTTCTGGGTGTCTTCGGCACAATTTCTCTCTCAAGTTTCAGGAGCACATACATGATTCAGAAAAGTTAAGGAGCTCAAATCTCAGTTTTAAGACTAAAATATCTATAAAGACATAACACCTTCCAAGGGTGCTAGAAGAAAATAATATATAAAAATATACACAATTGCATTAGTGTAGCAAAAGGAAAGGAAAAAAGGAAAAGGAAAAAAATGAGCCGGAAAGCAGACCATCCCAACAGTTACACGATTTACCAGATTGTAATTACATCAGTGCAAAATGCTCCTTACGAATATGACATACAAAAGAAAATTACTTATTCTTTAGCAAGATTTTTGCGTAGCTTCCACTCACTAGTACAGAAGTAGAAATGCAGACTCTACACAGTCGGCATTTAAAAACTACGAGCTGTTTCAGACAATTGATTTTTTGCAAAGTTGAACCTTGCATCAACTACAGTCTTAGAATAAAAATTAGAGTAAAAATATTCAGTATGCACTCATATAAAAAAACTAAACTATTAAAAGACTATAGGGGATTTTATATATTTATTTTAGCTTTGTAATTCAATTTTATATATTTTTTTCTCTGTATAGGTACTCAAAGGACAGCCAAACAGTAATACTGAAATGATGTAACTATGAAAATTCACCGTTTCATCTTTTATACATATATATATGTATGTTTCTATAATACATATATAACATAAGTTTGTTTAAACTTATGGCAGACCATTATTTTTAGGCCTCAGAATTAATTTACATTCTGTGCACAAAATGGCACTATAGTACTATTCAGTATTCAGTACAGTCAACTAATCTATATGCTTAAAATTGTAAGTCAAAAATATTTACCAGAATAAAAGTTTATTAGAACATCATAAAAGTTTGTTGATTTTTTATTTCTGTTATCAAAAATACTACTAAATCTACATCAGAAAACAGGTTTTGGTCACTCTTCTCTGACCAATCTTTAGTTTATCCATCTTCATGCCTTTGTAAGGTATACAAGATTGTCAGTTGGAAGAGAATGATGGCAATAGAAAGAATTAACTGGATTTATCTGACAAACTCACCCTGATAGGCTCCACAGGATGTATTCCCTGTGTCCAATAACAATTAAACCAATTGCTAGATATGAGTAAGACGTTTCACCTAACACTGTGTGATTACAATGAAATTATCTTTACAGGTGAACTTAATCTTTACAAGTGAATTTTACAGGGTTTTTGTAAAGACAAGTTGGAATCACTGTACTCCAGACCTTAGGAACCCTGTACTAGCCTGAATGCAAAGCGGGTTATTTAATTTCTAACCTGCAGGAAGATCTTAGAAAGGGCCTACATACAAAACCATAGCTTTTTTTGTACGTAGTGGTATATACTAGTAGTTTAACCCATTATTGAGGCTGTGCAGATCCCATTCTAAGTAGCCAGGAACAAACGGAGCCAACACGCAGACAGGCAGGAGCACACAGAGAACACTAGGCTTGGCACACCAATGAAGCTTGAACTGTCAAGTACCACCACAGTGGTGGGAAGCTGTACATTTTCCAGCAAACATTTCACCTCTCAAGAACCAACTACCTTTTTATTCTGGGTCACACAATCACAAGTCTCTCCAACTTCTGAATTTGTAAGTTTCTTAAAATGAATTAGTGACCACTTCAAGGGCATTCTTCCGATGGCACAGAAAGACCTAGTAGTAGCCAGAGAAATTGTACACCTGAAGTTACAAAAGTGCTTTGACAGGAACTAGAGATGAACTCTTTCCTGCTTATTTACACTATATTTGATAATCAACTGGTAGTGAAGAGCTAAGCTACTACACCCTCGATTTCCAGTAGAAAAACTTAGTAATAATTATAGGAAACTCATCCCCTTTTTCATCCTGTCTCATAACCCTGGTACAGCAAGCATCAAGTTCTGTAAAAAATACAACCGATAACTAAGGCAACTCTTCACAGAGGATGCATTGTCAAGTTATAAAACCAAGATTTCAACAACTAAGCTATGTTTTAAAAAGTCAATAAGCAATATAACTCTAAGATATATACAGATATCTAAGTACAGAGCTACTTGCATCGCTTCATGGAACAATTGCATAGCACAGTTGCTCTCAAAAATCTGTAATTCCAAGAAGTTTCAAAAGAATCACCATTTTGGGTGTGGGGATATGTCTGCATGTACATAGATGTACACATATATACACAGATAGATACAATATGCACAGGCATGTACTTAATGTGGAAAAAAAAAAAGAGAAGGGAAGGGGATAGAGAGGTCCTTACTGCCAATGAGAATTGTTTGAATAGTTTTCCCACTACAGGTATTCTAACCCAAAAGCAACAAAATAATTCTGAGAAAACTGAAAAGGGAGAAGAGACATTTGTCTAAATATTTTGTCCTGAATAATGACTTGCACTTAATTTTCTTAATGGAATACGGCACAACAAGGTTTTATTTACAGGCCTGTACGTTCTAAGCAGCATTAAAATAATAGAGCTCAATTTGGAAGCTTAATCTAATTAACAATACAAAGAAAAGCCACAGAAACACACAAGTGTTACTTCCATTTTTTGCTGTTCTGTACTTTCTTCCACTTTATACCACTTCAATGTGCAAATGCCTCACTTGGACGCTGCACTCCTCCAATGCAACAGGACCTCTAAATTGTATTAGGGAGGAATAACACAATTTCTTATTATGTTAGTGATCAATGAAAATGATCGGGGTAGATTTTGACAGGATATTTTTCCCCGAGTTCTTTGAAGAAACCATTCAGACCACAAGAGTTCTCAACAGCTCTTCTAGTCAAATGAAACCATTCTCCCTCAAAAAGGTAGGTGTAAAATAGAACAGAACACCCAAAGGAGAACTTAACATCGGCATGCAAGCAAGGAGCTTTGCTTAAGGGGGAAAAGAAACCAACAAACCAAAACAAACCACCACCAAAAAGTCAAACACCAAACAACCCCAAGTCTATATGCAACAGAACTGGTTACATAGGTATGGGACAAACAGTAATTGAGATCAATAACAGTGTCCAAAAGGTCTCTAAAAGGGTCTTTAGGGATTCTCCAACTGACTTTTAGAGACAAACTAAGAGGAAAAAACCCCGTCCCAAGAACTACTTCCCTCATAAAACTCGCTATGCAGCATCTCAGGACTAACAGTACAAAATGAACAACATAATTCAGATTTTAGATCTACAGCTCTATAATCAATAGTAGTTTGGTATTTAACACAACCTTCTTCCACTCACACTCACTACAAATCAAGTCACCAAGTGGAACATACACTGCTTTCCTAAGTACCACCTTGTTAAAAAGCAATTCAGTGTGATCCAAGGGTAGCATCACATGAAATTTACATTTAAAGACAACCTCAAGGATCAAAAAAATAATTTAGGGACTAAAAAGATATACTTACATCTGGATATTCTTTTACAGGCACATATAGTTTCTCTTGTAACTGTACAATAGGTCCCACAGCATCTGGTAATTCTGCACTTCTCTTCTCCGTACTACCATTTAATGTGTCGTTATACATGTCTTTCCGTACTCTGCTAATTTCTGTGGGGGGAAAAACGTATATTAGGTATTAAATACAGTAACAGATTATAATCTAGCATGACAGTCTTGTCTTTCTAATCTTTCCCAAATCTTAATCCCATTTTCTTCCTCTCTTCATGAGCATCACGGTAACTTGAAAGAAAAATCTACTCTGGCTTGGTTTATTTTGTTATTGTTTGGTTTTTTAAATTGCAGCACCCATCTTAAATGTTTTCTTCATGTCTGTAAGTTTGCTGCCTACTGATCCTGTTTATGAAATTCAGTTATTGAAGTAAAAATCATGTGCAGCTCCTTAGAACACTTACAAGATTGTTCACATAATTTGAAAGGTATATAAAAGCAGGTTTTTTATATATTTTCTTTATAATAAAGCATCTAGAAAGCAGAAAAACTAGAAATCTGTACCTAGCAAAAAATACAAAAATGCTTCTATACAGTACTGTTTGCTAGTTATGAGATTAACTACAGCATTTGGAAAGGAAATTGTGCATCTTTCAGCAATGAGAAACCTGAAAACTGAAGAATGCAGTCATTGAGCACATGGTGTGACAACAAACTAGTAAATATTGTCCCACTGACTACTCCCAGTGAGAAAATGAAAAAAATGAAGGTAAGTATGGCATCAGACAGCTGAGCAACCTCTACATACACCCAAAAGTCCTACTACTACATTGCAAAGAAATGAAAAACTCCCCCACAGCACCAGGGAGTGTCACAAGTGGACTTCTAAGTACTGTTTCTACCAATTACACCTGTACTACCCACAGCTTGAGGTATTTACTCACAAGATATTGTTGAGTAGTTATAAACAAGGTATTTGATTCACATCCAGTTAGTTTCACTAAACTGTAACAATCTGAGAAGGGACACAAAGCTTTCCTCTTATTTAACCAAACAAACACATTTAACAGGAGGTTACATTTCATTTCTAGAACTGATAAACTAGTAATTAAATTGCTGCTATAAGAATAAAACCCTCCACATTTCATAACTTACAGAATCCCAACTAGTATAAAATTTTCTCAATGAGTTTATTCCAATATCACTAAAGAATTACTTTAAATGAATGTATTAACCAAGTTCCAAACTGAAAACTAACATTTAATCATTGTTCCCAAAGCATTAAGACTTATGATAGCGTGGGCTGTAAAGCAAAACCAGACATCAATAATCTCAGTCTTTTACTCAGAATTGTTACAACTGCTTTCAAAATCTTCAGAACTAAAATGAAACTGAAACCAGAAATTTTATGTTTTCATCTGACCACAGGAAACATGGAAACGAGAAGTCACTTGAAACTCTAGCACCAGACAAGAGATTAACATAACCTCTGTTTCATAATAAATTTCTTCTCTGGCAAATGATTTATAGTTGAGACTTCACCACCTGAAAAGCCAGGGGCGAGAGGGAGAGGGTCAGAAACAACACATCTCAAACACAGCAGACCTAATTTTCAGCTGAGTTAGTCTGAATTAATTCTAACAAACTTTCTCTGCATATTCAAGAACAAATTGTTTCTCCACTGGAAGCTGACACACTCAATGGTGTATACTATACAATGATTTGGTGGTTAACACCTGTTTAGAATGGAGAACACAAATTTCGTCATCATATAATCATAGCTCAAGGAGAAGGTCCACAGCTGCTTCTACACTGACAATTTTGGCAACAGGCACAAAATCCTCAGAATTACAAGCAGTATTTATCCTGGCTTCAGTATATAAAGAAATTCTTTAGCACATCTCTTTGAACAAATATTATTATCTTTTGGCAGACTTTGTTTCCTTTTCATTCTCTTCAGATTTTCCATTAACTTACACCCCACACTGACACAAGCTAGGCAGCCTGCTGAAGTACTGAAGCCTAACTAGCAAGACAGTCATTTTTATTTATATTTGGCAGCTACAGAGTAGTGGCACCGAAAATTTCATTTTAAATTGTATCTTTCATGTAGCATATAATCACTAACATTAGATATCCTAGTTTTCACAGGAGAGAAAGAACACTTGTTTTAATCTTTCCCTTGCCAATACTCATAGGTCACATGTGTGACAGGGTACAGCCAAACATTCAGCACACACAGAGATAGTACGATAACCTGACTTGAGGACTACCACTGAATTCTGGCTTGTGTGAAACCTAAGCCATCTATCATGCCTCAAACGTTACACAGAACAAAGACACCTACCAACTCAGGATCTTCTACTCCGCTACAGGACCAGACACCTGAAATTTAGTTTTCTCTGCATATGTTTTTATCTTCTCTCTCTATGTGCAAGCCATTGGTAACACTGACGAACATCAGGGTGGGGAGAGTCACCTGCATCAGCTCAGCATTACCATCAGCCCCTCAAGTGCTACCGTTTCTTCTGCTTCTTGGCATTTTATCTTCTCTCTTGCCTTAGACACTTTCTCTAAGACCTCAGAAGAAACATTCAGAAGCAACAGGTGAAGAAACAAAGAAAAACTGGGAATACATGCTTAACTGCTGATCAGGCCTCAAAACTCCCTTTCTGTCTAATACAGTGTATCTAGGAGGCCCTCTTCTCACTTACTGTGTATTTGGCAGAACTGAAGGACTACTGCTTAAATTATAAAATAATTAGATCAAATTTCCAGTTCATCCATTCCCTCTCACTTCTAACTATGGATAGAACACAATCTATCTTCCTCCCCGACTTGTTAGCCCAGCCAACCGCAAGCATTCTCCCAAATACACAACTCAAAGTTATTTATCTGCTTAATATGCATCCTGGGTTTTTCCAGATTCTGCTGAATCTTTCTACACACCTTCAAGATTTTTTTTTTTATGACTAAGAGTAGTTTTCTCACATACTTGCCTCTTGTTTAATCACACTTGTGTCTCAACCGGAGTCCATACAAAAGTATTGACTTCTGATCACATAATCTTTCCTTCTACCATCTCCATTAAACCAAATTCAAGCTTCTCATAAGTATCTTGCACCCTTGCCACTCACTTTAAGCAGTTACGCGTATTGATAGAACTATCTGCAACTGTATTTCCAGCATGTCCCTCGAGGTTATCAGAAGTGCAGTAAGATTCCAGAAAGCCTCACCAGCAGCATGTTAGAAAAGGTAAAAGCTCTACTCTCCCTTCACCTCTAACAAGTACCCATTTTATTGTGTTCTGAAATATTTAAAAATACTTAAAAATCTGAGGACAGGAGTAGTACAAGAGTAGTACAAGAGTAGGAAGGTCACATCTTCAAAGCACACCTTTTTATTTTTTACCATTGAATCCATATTTCACTACATATAAAAGGAATTCAAGTAAACACCCTTTTATTTAGATTTATTTCACATAATTTCTTACACACTACCAAGCAGATGGCAGTGTGTAAAAGCTGCTTTGGCATGTCTCTCATGAAATCACACTTCCCAAGTTCATTTGCAGGGCTTCAGCTCCTCCACATTCACAATTCTTTACAAATTCTTCCACCATGGTACCTCACAGGAAGCCAACTGATTTAAAAATAAGGAAAGCTTCACTTTCAAAGTGAACATCTAAGCACAATTCTAACTACTTTACCTCTATCTTAACACTGCAGTGGTAATTATGTCATATAACACTCCAGGGATTTAAAAGAGTTAGCAAGGAGAGATACTTAATTATAATAGTAGATATGACTAAAAAAAAAGCTTACAGCAGCTTCACCATACCTCTAAAACCTGTGAGCTCTGCAAATGCAGTAATAGGCCACCCTTTGAAAAGATCTAAGTACTCATCTCTACTGTAGGTAGAAGCAGAAACCCACACGAAGAATTTCAAAATCCACATTATTCACCTTGAACAATACTCTGGTCTGCACGTTGTAAGTAATAAGTTTAGCAGTAAATGACAAATTTGTCTCGCTCACAGCAGGGCAGTGGAGGAACAGAGTCAAAAAAAAGACAAACTGGTTTCAATGTAATTATCTTGTTCCACCTTAACATGGCATGACACAATCACCTATGGTGGCAGTGACACGCATTCTGGTCCAGGAGAACATTTTTCTTCCTCTGTCCCTGAAAACTATGCAAGTAAAGTAATCTCTTGTTCCCTCCTTCTACAGACAGTATTGTTCAATCTCTCTAACACCTTTCTAAGATACGATCTGAAGCAGGACACACTCTATACTGACTACATTGGCCTACAGAGATGTACTTTTTTGATTTCTTCATGACACGATAAAGCATTCTTCCCTCTTGAGCACACGAAAGACTGTGTTCAGATGAATGTTTGTCATCACAATAAAAACCACCAAGAAGCTACTGCTTTTCAGCTGTCAATTATCATTCCCTTGGAGGAGGTAAGGCTCTGTACATGTGTTTAAGACTGTTGGATTGCAAGTCAAAAGTGTTTACATAAACCACTCAGCAAGCATATTCAAAGTAAGAAATCACTGAAAAGGTTCAAATTCTGCCTCTCCCATCACTTTCAGAGTTGCAAACCACCCTCATCTCCAGTGCCTACACCTTTAGAATTTCTCATCATGAAGGCTGCTTCTAAATTATAAAGCTTTATTTTCTTAAAGAAGAGCAGACTTGGACACTGTTTTTAAACTAACGCAGTCCTCATTGCAGTTTAAACTAGAACTAAGAATATGAAGAACTGAAACAAATCTTCCAACATTAACAATTTGCTCCAATTTAGCTGCAGCCGTTTAAAAAGAGCTAAACTGATGCCACTCTGAGCCTATGTTCCTTTCCTGAGTCTAACACAACGTTCAGCCATCAATGCACACAGAATTGAATTCTTTAAACCAAAGAACATAAGAAGTGTTCATCTGTCACTGAAGAGCCACTTATCTATCATTCTCCGTTTTTACAATACACAGCAAATAGGGGTGGAACAAACCTATAGCCACAATCAGCAAGAAATTCAGAATGAATCAAAACACTAACCATCTTCTAACATCAGTCAGCGTGCTTCCTTAAGGAAGCAAACCACCACACTCTTCAAGATTCTCAATCACAAGCTAGTTTCCATATAAAGAAAAAGTTATAAGCAAATCCTTTAAAGTTAAAAAATTAAGAGGTATGGTAAGAAAAGCAGTTTCATTCATACAGCTAAAAATCTACGGGGTACTTGGATCTCAGTGATGCACAGAACATCCAGTGTCAGTTTTCTACTTTCTCACAGAAATCAAGTTATGCCCAACATGTCAGAGACATCAAGGTTTTTTTACATACAGCATAATTTCACATATTTTGACAAGAAAAGTTAATTCTTACAATAAATTTGTTTCTTACAGACTATGGCACTAAAAACAAGCATAAATAATGCCTTCAACGTTTTCACAATAACTTTTTGTGAAAAGTGAAAAATTCTGACAACTATCTATCAGAGACAACTGTAGTAAGCCCATTCAAATTCATGAGATCAGCATGCATTGAGCTGAGAGGGTAGGCAGGGAAAACAACTGATTCGAGTCCCTTCTCATTCTTTACTACTAAGAATTTAATTCTTGGGGGTTTTTTTAATGTGAAATGTAACAAAATGCATGCAAAAGTTAACATTTTTATAAAACATTTTTACAGCACAGAAATCTTGCTGGATCATCAATTTAGAAATTTAAGAGGTATTTTTAAGCAACAAAACACATTTTTTTCCAATTCTTTTGCAATCAGGTAGGTCCCCAAACTAGTAAATGAAGGTTACAAACATTCTAACATACAGACAAAACAATTATCGCTTTAGAGGATCCAAATCCACTGAATACGGATGCAGGTTTTATCCAGGCAGACAATCCATTCCATGTGCCATTAAAGCATTACCCAATTAGACAAAGGCAGCTAGTTCTATACAATAGTGTGTTCTTCAAACAGCATCCAATAATATTGTCAACAAAGCACCTGGAAAGTTAACTAAGAATGGAGAGAAAAAAAAGCAGGAAGAGTATGTAACTACTATATTCTACTCTTATTGAAAAATCTCTAAAGGCGGGTGGATTACCACCTCTCTTGAAAGCATTCCAAAGGCTAATACAGAGCATGTGCTCAAACTACAGGACGAGCAGTGTGCTAATGTTCACCCCCTGCCCAAAAAGAATCTTGTTGACACACCACGTATCCAATGTAAAGACAACTTTTACTATGAAAAAAATAAAATAACAATCAAAACAACGTGACATCACCCCATTTATGCACTAAACTGATCAGTACTTTCTCTCAGAAGAAATGAAAAAGAATCTGTAAGTTCTGGACACCACCACTGAGAATATGGCATACAAGTCATGCAGCACTGTCACCCCCACACACCCCCAGCTCCCCCCAAAATGTGTTTGCATTTCAAATTTCAATTCATCTTTTAATGCCTTGGAAAAACTCTAGTTTCTTCCCCTTTGTTCCTCTGAGCCAAATCTAGCAGTACACTTTCGATGATTAAACTGTCAGTCCAATGATAAGTGGGCAGCACTTTCAGCAATATGTCAGCACTCTCTGTATCAAAATTCAGTCATTTCTTTTTGCAAGAAGAGCCTGCAAAACTCCTGCTGTTGTGGGCAGTTGTAAGGTTTGCATCAAACTCACTTCAAAACCAAAGAGAGCACACTCATCTGTTCTCTTTGTATAAATGTCAACAGAAAGCTTTAAGTGCTTTATTATTGGTGGAAGGTTGCAACTCATGTGTTTTCTAATCTAGCAGCTTTAGTATGCTTACTTGGCAAAGAAATAGTTGTTTTTATTCATCACAATTTTAACAGTCTTCACTGTTAACACCAGTGCTGTTTGCTACTATTGCTGATGCAGCAGAAATAGCAACGCTAGCAAAAAACCGAGTCATTTTTAATATTGTGCCACATGGACCTGTACCCCGCATGCATCATCAGTTTACAGACTAAAATGTTGGCAAGCACTTACTCTACCCACCCCCTGCTATTAATCAGTGAAACGCCTGAGCATCAGGCAAAACAAGATCCCTATCATCTTCCCTTCAGAAACCAATACAGAGTAAAAAAATAAAAATTTAGACAAACATGATCAAGCATCAAAGCTGATAAAACAGACAGTCCACTTCTGACAAATTTTCATACAACGGCAGTTTTGGTTTAGGGCATGACATTGAACTCTGACATAATTAACTGGCAAATTTAAAACAGTCATGCATTTGCTTCCACTTACTAAAACTTGCATTTACGTTATTTAATACGATGGTACGTCAGAACGGCCAGAGGAGGTCTGATCAAAAGTCCATCAACCCTGCATTACATCTGACAGTGGCAACCTGTATTCACTTAAGAAAATAAAGAAGATTAAATACAGTCTCCTCATTTTCTTGGTAACCTCAAAAAGCTGTACATTTGAGATCAAGTCCTGTGTCTCCTCATACCCCAGTACCGCACCCCAAAAATACCTAAAAACCTTTAACAGAAAAATCAAGCTTAGAAGTTCCTAAGAGGATAGCTGAATGAGCCTTTCAGCAGCTTACTTGGTATCTGACACACACTACCCATTCACATCCAAATGAGTATCTCTGTAAAACTGAAAGCTCCCTGCGGTGAATAATAAGCCCACAGACAGAAAACAGTACAACTAAACGAAATTTTTAAGAGCCAAGGAAAACTGTTTTAAAAATCAACATTAAAAATCAGGAAAACGAATTCAGAATATTCATGTCTAAGTCTCAGCATTAGACCAAGCTTACACAACGACTCAGCAAAAGTAAGTGAACATATACTGTTCTGCTTGTTACAAAATTTCCTTACAACATGGGTTACATTAACAGTGTCAACCTCTTCAAAACATTTTCCACCAGTCCATCAGCACAGCATGACTGCTGAAGTAGATTTGGTGGTTCACACTCAAACCAGGCTTAATTATTACACTTTCAAAGATCTTCTACTGTAGCTCCCTTTAGCAGCAAGTTGCCCCCAAATACTTAGTTACAGGTAGCACAGTTACCCAATACATCAAGCTGCTAAAGCTATTCGAGGTTTTTGTTTGCTTGTTTTTACTTTCCATATCCATTAGTGTGAACCAAATGTTTGGCAGTTAATAAATTACTTGGATATCTTTGATGCAGGAGAATCAGCAGTAATACAATTCTGTACAAACTACTAACGATGATCAGAAAGATGAAAGAAAGGAGCCATCCATTCTACGAGATTTAAACGTTACTTGTTGCCATTTAAAAACATCAGCTTAACAATATCAGCTCAGACAGAACTCCCATGGTTTTTGTTCCTCAGGTGTGCGTTTTTTAAACAAAAATATTTTACCCCAGTTTACTGTTTTTGAAATTGCTCTTTATGAACAACGCAGACTGAGTGGTCTGCAACAGACCTTCTCTACTCAGATGCTATTCCATGCTCCCACATCCCACTCTTTCTTTTCTATGAAAGGAGTGAGGGCTTTTTTTTCCACTTCCATGATCACCCCCAAAAAATTAACTATTCACTAACACAGTAATGTTATGGGAGTCTTCTCCCTCTTTTACTAATTGTTTTAAGGCCAAAGTAAATTTCCCACATCTTCTACAAAGGCAATCTGAGGGAACACAAAACTTGGTAGCCAATAGAAAGAATTTCAGAATTACTGGAAAATGAAGATGCATATCCCATGTCCTGTATCAATTTTTCATATAGTTATGTATCAATGTTCTCCTTGTCACAAAACTCAATCTTGTACAGTATATGCACTCAGTCATCACCCGAGACTTTAAAAAAGCGAGATATCTGGACTATACATACACAGTGAGTTAAAGAAAAAAGTGATCTTTAGCTGATTAGTCATGAGGAATTAACATTATGCATTCTTTATTTAAAAATGTACTATACTGCTATTTAGATGTTGATGAAGACACTTTCTAAACATGGGTTTTGGCACTAAGTTTTTGTACCTGTGACATCTGAAAAAAAGAGTGATCATTGGTTATCAACCAAGGAATTTACCTAATACTGCAAGATATGAAACACCAAAAACTGAGAAAGCAAACATATCTAATCGTAAGCAAATGACTTCAATACAAAGTGAACATCTCTAACTCTAACCTGTTAGCATATCAAAAGAAAGCTATTCCAGTATTTGTAAAAGCGATGCCTCTAAACACACCAAGTACTAGACAGTAAGAAGCTGACCTGATGGCTTTCATCACTTCAACAGGAACCTAATCCATGTGAATAGGACTGACTAGTTCCTTCATTCCCAATTTACTTTTAACTGATCATGTACAACAGTAATACAATCCCCCTTTTAAACACACTGCTCCCTGTCACACCCTGCCCTACCCTGGCTCTATCAGCATTTTATTCACAAGATTGTGAGAAAGTAACTATTTTTGGCTGACAAGTACCAACACTGACATTGACAAGTTAGTCACCTACCACATTAAATACATTAACTATTGCACTGCTCTGACATTAAACGCATTATCAAGATGCACTATGCAACTTCAAACTAACTTTTAAGTATTAGAAGACTTCCCAGAGTTAAGTAGTGCGTAAAAAAAAAATCATCTCTACTTAATCATGATTTCTACTTAACCAAACACATAAGCAACACAATAGCTTAAGAAATTTGGTAACACAGCTGACCAAACTACAGCCCTACATTAAGTATTACCCACCTCTGTTAAAAGATTATACATGTCCAACGAATCTTTTAGCTTACATTTATTAAGTTACAAAGCTTAATTAACACAGACATCAATTCTCAATATAGCAGTAGTCAAATATTCCTGCATGTGATAAACTACCAGACTTATTCATTACATTGTTGATGAACCAACATACAAAGTTGATTTAGATTTGGCTTCAAAGGAGGTGGCTATCAAATCAAGTTACAAGCCTTGAACAAACAGAAGAACAACAAATTTTCTTTAAGTTTAGATTTCAAAACAGGTGACTTATGGAACTTGTTAGCAAAATCATCTGAACAGAAGTAGTCAAAGATGAATGTTGGGAAGAGAAAAACTGGAAACTCTGAGTTGGAAGTACAATAACCAAACATGTACTCACGTAGGAAAAGGCTCCAAAATTTAGTTCAAGAATAAATATTCCAGCCAGACACATCAGTCCATTTGTATTACTATGCCAGATTTCAGAAATGTTGAAGAACTTAAAATACCAGTGTGAAAGGCTGAAAAGCATACTACAAGTTTACCAAAATTAGACTGTGCTAGGCTAACATAACAACTATGAGAGTGCTTAAGAAAACAGAGCAGTGCTAAGTTGAGTTTCCCATCCAATGTCCTGCATGGAATTTAACTAAAGAAATGAGCGATTCCTAGAAAAGCTTCTCAAGGTGTAATGTAAAACAAAGTGGTAATAGCTGTGCTAAAAGTAGAACTAATTAAAAGGAGGTTGACCAAAGGTAAAGGAAAACCTCATAAAGGGTGAACTGAATAATCTCTTAAAATGAATTACTGAAAGTAGAATCTCACCCTGAATTGTTACTGCTGCAAAACCAGGAGGTTTCCCTCGCAATGACAAATGTTCTGTTTGACACTGACAGGATGCAAAACCCTTTATCAATCACACACTGATCAGGAGGGACCAAGCAGTGACAGCAATGGAAGAGCAAATATCTTAATTGACATAGCTCTGTATGGTATTATCAACAAAGAATGAAAGAACTGTATGAACTCTGTTAAAATGCTCTATACAATTTTGGTCATCCTTCTTCAGAAAAAATACTGGAGATATGAAAGGATATTTGGATCATATAAAAACAGACAGCCACTCACAGGAAAAAACAAAGAGGCTGGCTTGCAAAGAAAAAAAATTGCTTTGCTCGTTATCAATACACTGACAACTGCCACCAGAATATGAGTTAAAAGGGCAACACGTGCTGTAAAATTAAACAGATTTTAACAGCCACATGTAACAGTTTAAAAAAAAACATCTGAATTTGAGACACATGATTTTGGAAGAACCCACCATAGCGAATTATGATTTCAGTGGCGAAAAAAAAGTTAATCAAAACATGATCAGTTTTCAGGTAACGTATATGATACATAGCTTGGGATAGGAATTCCTTACCAAGACAGTCTTCAAATTACAGCAAATTGGGTTACACACCAAGAAGAAAACAATTCTGTATGCAGATGGTTTATGAAACTGCTGTATCACCCATGCTTATCATACGTACAGTAAGACTAAGGTTTTTTACTTCAAGCACCAGTCTTAAAAAGAATCCATTAAAAATACTACGTATGCTAACAAGTACCGTTTTACCTTACTGCAAATTGTAATTTATTATACAAGCACAACCAGTGACAAAAATTTATATATGAGAAACGCAAGTAAAAAATTCAAGTAACATCATTAAATACTTTAACCAAAGTATTGAAAGGATAAAAAAAAGCTTGTATTTATGCTAGGTAGTACATACAGAAGAGAGCATTACTTAAAAACTGTCACTGAGTTCCTCTATTACAACTGTTAAACAACTTCAATTTCACATTGAAGTGATTAAGATAACCAGTCAGCTTTGAAAAGCTGCTCGTTTTTCATCAACCTAGAGGAAATAAAATAGTGTGCTTGAATTCACTGCAAATACATACACCTGAATAATCTTCTAAAAGATAAATATACCTATGTAAACATGGTTCTCCAGGGAACTGAAACCTGGCAACAATCAAATCAAATCTTACACGACTGAGGCCTAACTTCAAGGTTAAAAAAGAGGCTGTTTGTAATTGTCATTTTTACTAAACCTGAGTATTTTTCCAGACTTGAACATAAGTTAAACTGAAGAGACATATTAGTATACTAATCTTACTGTTATCCATCCTTTTGTACCCCGCATTAGTTCAGCCACCTGACTCGACACATTACCAGCAGGCAGGAAATCAGCACGGCAACTAATTTTTTCTAAACATGCACAGCCAGCAGAACTTTAATGAAGAGAATCAACGACCACTAAAGCATCAACCTCTGATAAAAGTGAGAAACAAGAACATTGCTACTTAGGTTTCTTGTAGTGCAATGAAAGGTACTAGCTGTTATTTGCCCTATTTTATTTATTGTTATTCCACACAGTGAATGGAGTGTTCTACATAATTTGCAGTCGGGTATGTTAAAACATATATAAGCCCATCTTTCAAAGTTTCATTTCCCTCAAGAAAAAGTAAAGCTCTTCAACTACAAAAAACCACCAATGACAGTATTTTTATACTGTGATAAAATCCCATCAGCTATCAGAGGTATAGGCAGATTCACAATCTTTCTGCTCTTTCACATGATAAACAGATACTGACTTTCCAAAAACTACAGTGTTAGCTGCTCTATTAGGTGGAGTCTTACTTCACTAACACAGAACCACACTCATTCCCTTCAACCACAACGGAGCTTTCACTGAGAATAACGAGAGTGCAGATGGTCTGCCTACTCTGTAAACAGTAATAAGTATTTGGCAATACTACTCTTACATCTATAAGTCATCAGAATAAAATAGACTATGCTGGATCTTCTGAGCATCCTTTTTTTTTTCCTTTTTACACAGAATATTTGATTTTCATTTGACATCAAGCACCCATTAGGCAGATCTGCCTTGACAGGTGACGTAGCCATAGTCAAAACTGCCCTCCAAGTATTTTGGTCAGTACAAGTCAAAATGACCTTGAAGATATCTCCGTGAAGGTACATCACTTTAGAGGTACAACTTAGGCACTTCGCCAGGAGATTCCAAGTGCCATGGTTATGTAGGCTGTCACAACGGCAATCCACTAAAACTTAGTAAAACAAAACCACAGCCTTTCCTCAAAAGACATCAATTGCTCTCTTCAGGAATGTGAAGGTTAGTCTTTCTTCATAAACTACTACTAACTTTTTTAGAGATGCACAAAGTAACTATCCTGAGAACTATGAGCGTATTCTCATATACCCTTGATTCCAAAATACACAGCAAAAATGCTATTAAAGTGAAATAATTCTTCAGATTTCTAATCCACAATTATTATTAACAATCAGTAACCATAATTATCACTATTACCAGATATTTAGGCATTGCCTTGAGACAATGCATCACTAAGATATCATCTTCAAGAATAAGCATAAAGCTTCTTTCCATGTAAATAAATATACACTGCCTTGGTCTATACTTTATTACATTTTTAAGATAATATTCTCCTGTTCAACACCAAGAGGTATTTTCTAAAAAATCTGAAGGAATCGCACTTTTCTGGGAAGTAGACCTTTATGAACAATCTCATGGAACACCATAAAGAAACTTTTAAAAGTGCTTGCAAATGTGACTTTTATTTTTCACCAAGATACTCAAGACAATTGATTCTAAAACCTATATGCCAAAGCTTGAGTATTTGTTAAACATATGCACTGTTTTAAGCTGAAAATTGAATATACTTACAGCAGGCTTTGGCATACTTTACCAGAAAAGGAAACATGACTTTCGAATGCACTTGAGGGCACAAGAGTCTGTTTAATAAGCTTTCAGACCTTTTATGAAATAAATTTTCTCTACCTAGATTTTTTTCTTTTGCTTGGTGGATTTTTCTTTTTTTTTTACAAGAAGTTTACTTTGAGACAGCAAAATCCAGCACAATATGCATACACAGCATAACAAAACCACAGTTGTGTTAAGGAACATATTTAAGATAATTGACAGGTTTTCAGGTAATTGTGACTATTATTCACGAAGCAAAAGGATGTTCATTTCTTTGTCTTCCTTACTTATCCCTTGTTTCCTTAACAAGCTCACCATTATTCTAACAAGTCACCTGTGATAGTCACTCAGACCCAGTAGTAAGGTGGTAGGATATTGCACCTTTCACAGAGACACATCTGGTCCTTACTCCTTTGTCCAACAAAAAAAAAAAGTTCAGCTGCCTGTGATCCTCCAGTATCAGAAACATCACTCTTCCTGGGAGAAAACAAGCATGTCTGAAAGTCCTCATCTGTGTGCATCTTACGGATCAGTTTTACCACCACAAAACAATTGTAGTCATATCTGGCAACTTGCTAAATTCAACCAGTCAGCTAAGCTGGCATTTTTACATTGAAAGATCTCTGCCACAGGAAATAAGGTATTAACTGACAGCAGAAGAAGATGCTGTCCAGCAGCAGAGGAGGAATGAAACAATTTGCCTCTGGGTTTCACAGATATTTCCTGAAAGCAAAGACATGGCAAGACTCCAAAATTTTGGGTTTACTCCAGGCTCTGGAAAGCAGTTTCCTCTAGCAGACATATGCTTTTGTCCATTTTCCTCATCCCAAACCCTCTCTTAGTCCCAAACTCTCTTTTCTCTATACTCAAGTCCCATTTTTTACCTATGGAAGATATGATTCTTCATTCCTTCCGTTCTAGTTCCCACCCAACATTCCCTTACAACTCCAAACAGTCTGCAAACCATGAAGGATGACTGCATCACCAGACTTTTTTGTCTGCATCTTCCTGTTTTTAAAAATCAAAGAAAATTCCTTCTAAAAAAGGTGAAATTTCAGAAGCAAAGCAAAACACAACACAGGAAAGTGAGTCCGTTCTCTCAAGCCCACTCCCCAGATCCACAGAAGCTGACATGGCCTTCTCAGGCAGGAGCAAAGCATGCCCACCCACGGCAAGAGAGTTCAGCAAGAGAAATGGGATGGAGGTGCAGCATACGGTCGGCAGGATAGTCCTTTGGGGCATTTAAGTGCTCCAACGCAAACACGCGATCCGTCTCATTTCAATCTAGGTAGACTGCTAGATAAAATGATAAAAGCACTCACTTTAGTAACCTCTCAGAGCAAGTTTTTTTAAGAAATGCATTTTTTTTCTTTTAAAATATTAAGACTTTTCCCCCTATGTTCATTCTTGAAAACTTTTTCACCGTTTTAACTGAAGCTTTTAGTATAGTTCAGCCTAAACCACACACTTGGCCTGAGAAGTTTTAAGGTAATTCTGCAAAGTTACATACAACACAAGAAGCCATTTACTGGATTATATAATGCAACTTTAATCATAAGTTGCATCGGAGCTACTTAAAAGATATATGACAGCATGGCACATTCCAGAGGTCATATCTGCAGCTTTACATTACATAATTCATATACGTCTTCATAAACACACCCAATATTCTTGGATGACTGAAACAGGATTTCAATTTATGCATTAAAAATACTAGGATTACCTGTATCGTATTAACAGTATATCTCTTTTCAGTGTGATAGTGTTTGATACCAGATACTAAAGTGAAAGATAACATCACATTTGCTAGCCTGCCCATAAAAATCACTATCTGAATTTTGTTTCATGGTTTATCGTATGCATCTTAACTAGAAACTCCCCCACAAAAAAAAAAAAAGAAAAAGAAAAAACCCAACAAAAAACCCCACATAAAACGACCACAAACAGTCCACCCTCCCTGCTCTCCCCCTAGAAAAGCCACCCCCACCTGCACTATGCTAAGATGTATTTCAACTTTAAATACAGGGTATCAAAATGGAACCAAGATGAGGCCTCAACTATGCAACAGCCTACACTTGTGCTTCCAACATTGATTGCCCAGAACTATTTTCTGCCCAAGCAGATGAACCATTGCTCATTAAATCACAACCATGCACCACTACCAACAGCATATAGCTAGGCTACGCTACTAGAAGGGAAATAAGATTTTAACGCCTACTACGTTGAATGCGAGTAGGAAAGTTTCATTTTCTTCCCCTATTTAACATTCAAGACTTGTTTTCATAAGCTTGAGTACAAAAGCAGCCAAAATCTGAAATAGCCTTTCAGGCTTATATTTTCGGCTGGTCTCTGTCTCTTTCCCGTTAACCCTTCTCTTTCACCCACCTGTTCCCAAATACTGGCTGCAGGGAGAAACAATTCACTTTTGAAATCACCTTTGAAGGATGAAGAAAAAAGCATAGGCAAATAGTCAATCCCCTCCTGCCACCAGACCTGCAGAGCATCTGATAAGAGTTTGACTGCTTTCAATTACATTGTGCTGTGGGAAGAAACACCCAACCACCAGACAAACAGAAAAACCCCACAGAACAGAGAGCATAAAAGAGCTTTTTTGGGTCCTTTATCCATCACTGACACTTTAAAAACTCATTTCAACATGATTTTCTTACAGAAAATGGAACCAGACTATCACACCATAAAGTGTTCTTGAAAGTACTAACAAGCACTCTAGGTAAAGTTTATAAAGCTCCATACAGTGTAGCAAGGAACTAGAAATACAACCAGTAACACTAGTTATAATTACTATTCAAAACAGCCTGGATACATGCTGAATACATTTCAGCTTGCCAGGAAAAGCTTACGTGAGTAAATTCTATTCATTTCCCTCATTAATGTAATGAGTATTGAATGAAAGGATCTTGGTTGGTATATTTTTTCAGCTTTGAAAGGCAGCAGCATTATTGGTATCAACTGTCATGCTTCTGCTCAAAATTTAAAAAAAAAATCAAAAAACTAACAGTGAATTGCAAATTGTAGCTGTGCACTTCAAACGGGGACATAACTCTTGGGGGCTTTGCACTCTATTTAAGTAAGTGGTTGCCATGATCCTCCAACTCCTCAAGGAGTAAATTAAAAAAAAACTGGGGGGAATAATTTGTGTCACCTGTAATATTTCCTCCTTAGGTCAGTAACGAAATCAAAGTGAAGCATGGAGATTTTGCTGATTACATGATGAAGGAGGAAATCAAATTATTTAGGTATCTAGACACCTCTTCAGAACTTCCAATACAGGGAAGAGGATCCTAAATTGAATTTTTCAGTTGGTATCAATATAGAAGCACATTCTGCAAGAAGATTAAGAGTCCAGTGTATTTAAGCAACCCACTTCCCATATTTACTAAGACTTTGCCAAATTATTTTAAGATTGTGGACCACATAGCTTGCATTGCAGAAACTTATTAAAACGTACTTTGTTTCTGGATTTCAGTAAACTGAGTGTTGCCCACTTAGAGAAGTAGCAGCAATGAGTGAAACTGGGAAGTAAACTCAGTTTCCCATCTGTAAGAAATGGGAAAGAAGAAGTAACCAAAAGGCAAGTCTAATTTTACAGATTCACTCCCCCATCTCAGTGTTAGTTCTTTCTCATACTTAAACAAACAGTACTAAATAAACAACCTCTTTCTGAAATAATCTGCTCCTAACACAACTTTTGCATCTGATTAAGAATATAAGAGATAAAAAGTTTAAGGGGGGGTGGAGGGGGGAGAGAAAGTGTTTTTGTTTTTGAAAATATCTCAGTGAAATACTGACAACAAAAATAAAATTGGACTTCCAAGTTTTTCTTAGAGATTTCTCAAAAGACATTAATTCTCAATTTAACAGCTTTTGGCCCACAATCAGATGCACAGCTCAATTCCTAAACTTGGGAATGACTAGATGCCCTATTTAAGAGTCTTCCTTAATGACAAATGCCAAGATATGTATTTACTAGAGAGAGACTGAAAACAGAGCTTTACAAATTCAGTCAACAACGCAAAACAGAAGCTAAACTATGAATGGTAAGGCTGCAGTAAACAATACTTATGAAAGCTATGATATTGTAGAATAGATTGAGACTCTTCAGGAAGACTGGAATATAAAATGTAGCAGATTAAAGCCAATGCTACATGCAAAGTAAATGGCTTGGAAAAAAGCATATGCTCTCTTATACACTATACTACGGTTCAACAATAACAATTCAGAAAAAAGTCCACATCATATTGAGTAGCATAACAAAGACATTTAAAAAATAATGAATTTTAGGACCCCTAAAGAAACATAATGGAAAGTAACAAACAGAGTACGCTGAAAATAAAACAATGGTTACCATTACAGAGTGAGTGAGCAGCACGGAACACATATCAAAGTTTAAATAAATAAGAAATTCAAAAGACACAGAGTAGCATCATTGTAGTTTATATTACAACAGCATCAAGACCTTTTGTACTAGGCAGTGTACAGAGAATGTCTCGTTTTATCTCAAGAAAAAGCTTTTTCTGAAAGCTTATAACATAGGTATCAGTACGGGGAAGCAGAAAAATCAGGTGGAAGAAGTCAGCACAATATATCTGGTTACAAGTAGAGACCTAAAAGAAAAAAGAATTTAGACAAAAGATAAAGAAGATGAGATAGGATGAATGGCATAAAGAAAGTAAACCAAGCCAATCTCCCTTGTTGAAATGCAAGGTGAAGACCACAGTGGATGAAACTAAGGCAGCAAGAGGAAACCCATTTTGATGTAAAACAGACAATGCTGTCAAACTGCAAACATGACTTTATGCAACTACAGGGGATGAACACCAGTGTAATCACTGTCGTGAGGAACAGAGCACGCCCCACACACAGAAATAGCAACAAGAAGTTAGAATACCCTCCCTTCTCTCCTTGATGGGCGTCTGGTCTGTGCGGATACACGCAATACAAACAAAAGTCAGTAGGAAAAAATTAACTTGAAAATCGATCTACACCAGAGTGTTCGAAGAAAACAGAGCATTAATCATACATTGTATTGAGAGTAAAATGGTACTACTGGCAGTTTTGTTACATCTTACCACTAGTTGTAACATGAGTTGCAACTCATTTTAAGAGGTTATTACATCTTTTCATTTTTAGGTTTTATGTTTCAGTTTAATCTGAAACTTAGGAAAGATGAATGGCAACGCAGAAGCTTAAGTCTATGCAGACATTTAATCAACAGGAAGAAAGGACAGTGAAAATATGGCTAATCCTAACAAAATGGAAGGCCTAAAGAACTGTCACAGTGTATGAAATTATTCCTGCTCTCCTTCATAGAAGTGAAAACCAGTATAGTTTAAAAGGCAGCACACCACTCATCCCAGAAGTGAATTGCAGATCTTTGGAAAGCCGTAAAAAATAGAGAAAAATTACAAAACCACAAGACAGTTCACTACTCTAAAGGATAGAGTATATCCTGCTTATAATGGACTATATTTGCATACACAAAAGTCCAGAAAAAATGAGACATCTGGACCATCAGAAGAACATTACTTCAAAAAGCCAGGACTGCTGTATCACTTCTTCCTTTGAAGGGTAAGAAGAGTTACTAATCTTAACAGCAGACTGCTGCTGAAAAATTAAGTCATCACTATCTGTCTGCTCACTCCCAGCTGCATCGTTCCTTAACATCTCTCACACCAGCTCTAGTAGGCCAATTCAACTCACTAATCGAGCAAAAGATTATTCATACCTTTTCTCTTTTTTGCTTGGTTAGCTTTCTTCCAGGTTGCTGAGCTGAAACAGATCACTGAAGAACCCACTGAATGCCAGAATTAGCAGAAAGGAAGTAACAGGGACACCTTCCCAAACAAGAATCTCCTTTTTGCATCATCAAGCTACTAAATCGGTTCAAAACCATCTTCCATAACTTCTCTCCAAGGCTTTCCAGTAGTTTAAGAAAATTAAAAAAAGAGAGAGAGAGGTCCTACAGTTATTTTGCTGTAAACAGGTTGGAAAACTCAGCATACACATTCCAGTTCAACTCTACCCAAGACCTGTACTTGGTCTTTCCTAACTGAATGGGCACCTCTGAATGCTGACAGTCAGAAGGCAATAAAAAGCATAGGAACAAGAGTGAAAGTTATACCAGCTAATTCTGGATGTCTGTATACATCCAAACTTGTCTACCTGCAGTAAAATAAGAACCCTAAGGAAAAGTCGGTCCCTCGTACAACAAAGCGTGGAAGTTTATGTGTTCATTTGAATCTACTGCAGTCTCAGAAAACTAACATAACATAAAACATGACTATAAATACTACTGTACATTCCTCAAGCAAGTTAGGCCATGGTTTTCCTGTGACCAGAAAATGATATAGAAATTTATACAGAAAATATATTCTATAGACATTTTCTATAGAAAATACTCTATATTTTCTACAGAAAAATAGAAATAATCCAAAAGGGTGAAACACGTTCAAGAACTCGCCAACCATTCATTCTATTTTGCTACAAATCCATACTTTAAGCAAAGGAATCTCGATGAGCTACTCATTAGCCCCAGAAATGGTGTGTGTGGTAGACTTTCAACAACTGCCAGAACGAGGCTCATCTGTTTTTACCACACAACTACTTAATAATCCTTATGTCTTCAGGTAATAAAGGGTACTACCTCTTAGGAAGCTTAATTTCACTAAAATAAATAAATAAATAAAATCTATCAGGATTAGTACAGGTTTGATTTTCTAAAGGGCAGAATAAAGTTCAGTCAAGAGCAAGAAATGAGCAGCTCCTGTTTCATACACCTGCTAGAAAGATGGCCCAGAAACCAGGCCATGTTTTACCTTAGGGAATTTTACTTTAGGGACCTTATAACCAAGAGAATCATTCTAGTACAGACCATACTTCTGATTTCATTTAAGAGGAGAAACTGGACCAATGAAGTATTTGAAAGAACATCCTTACCAGATTGTTCCAAATGCGACACTTAAATGTTTTGCCCTTAAGCATTCCTATTCTCTTCACCTTAAAGACAGTGACAAAATCCAGCGCTACTCATTCTTAATTCTGCCTGAATGCTGCTCACCTCCCAAAGCACCCAAAAGAGCAGTCCAAATGTGTAGCAGCGAGGACATTCATTAAGTGTCCAATAAAAGTATATATTTCTAAATGCATTTATTTGCAATTACGTCTATGAACAGATGATAAGCATATTACCTTTTAGTAAGTTCCTTAAAGAATGTTTTGTCTTTTTTTTTTAAATATAGTGCTTATCATATATGTGAATCCTATTTGGAATTTCAGCTCCTAGTTACCATGTAGGAAGAACATCAGCATTTGGCACTACTAAAAATAAACTATTAAGAGGATGATTTGCTGAAATGTATGAGTACCAACAATTTTGAAAAATGCTGTGCCTCTATCAGGTATTATGTTATATACTATTAGAGAAAGTATCCTCCTTCCAGTGGGACTTCAAGACCAGTTATATCATTTATTGCTTCTCATCATCAGTGTAATACTGCAAACAGCCTTCAAATCCACAGATATGCTTTTTTAAAACTGCAATTCACATTAGGGTTAAATCTGACATAAGGGGAAATCTGTGAAGTAGCTGATAAGTTTCAATTAATTATGCGTATTAGGTCCTACTTTATAATAGGAGCAAATTTCAAACTAACAAAGGAACAGATTCTTCCAAAAGGCTTACCATGTAAAGCTTAAGCAGCAAGGTCAATTTTTTAAATTTTTTAAAAAAATAACACAACACTGTATCCAGTTCTTAAATAAAAGAAGACTGAAGTGTCATCCATCTCAACTAAACAGGCCAAGCAAAATACCCTGCAATTCCTATGTTCTCCTCAATGTCGAAATGGGTGGATAAATTTAAAGCCTGCTCTCTCAGGAGTTGCTTTATAGGCAATTTTCTCCCAGTATCAAGGTCTGCAATTTCCATTTGGCTGCCAGTTTGCGATTAAATTCATCACCTTTATTATAAAAATGTGCTGCACTCCACGGCCTGCTGCACAAGAATCGTAAGGAAGACATTTTTCACTGCTAACAGCAGCCTCGTTCCGAAGTAGCCATCACATCCATTCAGACATCAGCGTCTCCAATGTAATGCAAGGACCTATCACTCACATGAAAAAGCCCTAACAGTGGGCATACCTCAGAGGAAGTTCTTCACAGGTGGTACCTTTAGTTCAACTTTTTCACTAAAAGCCACCATTACCTCCTACATTAAGTGTTTCTAGAAGGCAATGGTTTAAAAGCAAATATATTGACATTAAAACTTGTCTACTTGCATTAATCAAAACATTTCTGGGAATAAAGTCAGTCCTCACATTGACTACATCTTCACACACACCTTGCACTCCTTACTAAAATATACAAAATTGTCTTGAAACATTTGTATTTTTTTAGCTAGCACAGGAATTTTTTTATGTACATTTTCTCTTCATATTACCTGTCCTTTCTCCTGCAAACCTTGTCTTCAAATTTCTACTGATTTTCCCACCTCAACATGACCTACTTCTCCTTAAAAGTTTTTGGACAATCTGGAAAAGTACTTAGAAAAAAAAACAAAAACACGAATATCCGCTATCTCTTGATATGGAAGTCATAGGAGCGAACACAATTCAAGCAAACTACGCTACATGTTTTAATGTCCTCCTCTGCTAAGAATCAAAAGAAATGCCCTATCTTCATTTCGCTTCTTTTTATAAATGCTCCTTGAATTAACTGAGATGCAATATAAAATTTGTACTTAAAACCAAAAATATACTACTGGAAACACAGGGCAGCGAAGTGATAGCTACCAACAGGAATAAGAGCTAACTAAAAGCCACACGCCAAATCTTTATGAAGCATGGGAGTTAAACTCATATTGGTTTGCGCTTCAGTGAATAGAAGACTTTAAATTACAGTAAAACAATGAAAGATAATCTGCAATCAGCAATTAAAAATATTAAGCCCCTAGTAGTCTAGTAAAAAAGCACAAGAATGTCATCTTAGCATGTGAAATAGTTGTATTAGTCACACCGAAAGGTAATCAAATTGTATTAGAGGTAACCAATCTATATGCACAGTATGACTTAATTTCACACGTTAGCTTATTTCATTATTACTCAGTTGTATTAACTAATGCTGCATTTCGAAAGGTGCATTTCTCTCACATCATTTTTCAAAAATACTTTGTTATCAGATAAGCAAACAGTATCTCATACATAGCTGATGTATCTCAACAGTCAAACTATCCTGTGATATCTTCTTAACTCACTTCACTTTATGTGGCCACATAAGTGAAGATAGTAACACTGAAAATAGTAGTAATGTTGTTCTGGTCAATTCTTACATGCCTTTGTAAGTTAAACGATAAATCTCTGATATTTAACTGGTAGAAGTTAAAAGACTAAGTAAATCATGGGCACATACCAGAAATTACTAAATCTTGCACAACTGAGATGTTTTGCACCATATCAGATGGGTCACGTGAAATAAAACAGAAGTGTCGTCCAGACTTTGGTGTCTAATAAAAAGGACATACTGCACGGCATTGGCAGCAGTGTATATTAGAGAAATCATCTGAGAAGCCATTTCATAAACATGAACTCTAAAAACAAAAGTTAAACAAACAAAGGTTCTTTAGCCTGTCTATAAAATAAACATAAATTTCAACCAAAACTGCCAAACATTTGTTCATATTGCAGAATAATACTAGAAACTTTCTTTTGGCAATAAAAAAAAATGGCATCTTGTCACACAGTAATTAATTGGTTTCCACTGCAACGCAGCATAGAAAGCTGATTTCAACTCAACTTTATTGAAAACAATAGCTTGGGATTTGCAAGCTGAAGTTCTGATTATTTCACAGCCCAGTGCGTTTAACAACTGGCACATCAAGTTCCGGGACTATTAGATGAAATTATCAACTAGATAAGATTATGCAGCATCAGTGTTTACCTCTTGCCATTACAGTAAAAGCTGAGATCGGAGATTTTCTAACTGAAACCACAATGAGAGAAGGGTTACTGTTCTGTCAAAATCTGTAGAATTAACAAAAAGGTGGTTTATTGTAAAGGAGAGTGCTCTGGATCACACCAATAAGTATCAGAAGACAGGCAACAATCAGCGTTTAAAAAATTCCGTATGTGAGTCTGCATGATGATATCTACCATGTTCCATATGTAAATTTCATTATTGTATTTTAAGAATATATTTAAGCAAAATATGATTTTCATTTTTGCTGTCAAAATTCAAAATTTACATTAAACATTTATTATTAAAACCAGAAAATTTTTAATGAAAATACTTAAAGTCAAAATTTATAATTCTGATCTTTCTAAGCTACATGAAATAGTTTTTCATTCCTAAAGAGAACATTTCAGTTAAAGTACATTAAAAACCGTCAGGTAAGTGAAGTCTAAAACGGGAGACTCTCCCCCCCCTCCGCTTTACAACTGTAGCAATCTTATGTTTAACTTTTAATTACATCAGAAAAACCATGATTTCTAATCATATTAAATCTTGTCCACACAGACAACATTCATAACTGGGTAGCCTCTTCCCACTACTGTAAAAGAGAGTTAGTAAGTGGTACCACTACTACAAAAGAAAGGGGGAGGGAGAGAGGGCAGGAGAAAGAGTGCATCCCTGTCTGTATACACACATGGCAGAAACAGACACAGAGTAGTAAAACAAAACTAATATTTATTTTACCAGTCTGGTAGCCAAGATCTCTGCCACCTACAGAATTAAAATGCTGATGATGATCTAAGTTTTTACAGAGTAGCTACAGAATCATCAATTTTCTCTTTAGCTGACAAATTCCAGTGAGTTTAAGAACAGCCTCTTTTAGGACCAAACAAACAAGCTGAAAAAAAATGCAACCCACCATATAAATTAAACATCCAGTATTTAAACCGAATGCTAACTATAAATCACATGTAATTTTTAACACAATTTTATAAGCTTCTAATACAACATAGATTTCAATTACACTAGTTCCATCTATCACCCAACAACAGACTTCCTTTTTCCTTGCTATCTTCAGCAACTCTTCAAATGCTGTGGGTCTGCAAATCATAGATTGAAAAACACCAGTCCAGTAACTCATATTGCTTTTCACTTAGCTCCATTAACTTTGCAAGCAAAAAACATGTTGTCTACTTCAGAGAGAATACGGTCTCTGAGGTCTCATATCACAACACTATTTTGTTTTCATGCAATAGCAAAATATAAACCCTTAAGAGTTAGCTTTAGGAAAAAAAAAATCCCTTTGATTTTACTTTTTGTGCAAGTGACTGCACAGTTTCACTGATGGCGCTGCAAAATGAAATAAGCCTGCTTTGTAATTCTTTGCTATGTCAGTAGAGGTTAGGACAAGGAGTGGCTAGAGTAGCTCAGCATGACAAGCATGAGGAAAACTTGTAGAGATTAAGTTGGAGAAAGACAGTATATGCAGAGGAAATCTCGATCAGATCATACAAACACTAGCTTCAATAAAAAGTACCTTGTCTCTCTTACCCTAAGAAAACGTTCTGCCAAACAGATGACAAGCTACTTCAAATCTCACACTGCAACAGTTACCGACACCTTTGTATCTCGGCGTTATTCTCCTTTCCTAAATCAAGAGCAGTGTATAATCTCATGATGTTTGGACGCTAACTTAAATTGTGTTATAAACTGGAAACACTTTCTGAGCAGAAAGACATTTCAGTTTAAGAAAATGTATTCTGATTTTTCTGCTCCTTTCATACAATGATCTGATTAATTTAACAGTTTCAAGATCAACAAATCATGTAATTTTTGTAGTTACTTATACAGTAGTATGATCTTAAAATGTACCATGTCCTTTACGTTAATTTTTTCATGATACCAATATTGAGAGGTGCATGGTATTTGGATCCATATTTGTCACAATAAGTTTCATTAATTAGCTTAACAGCCTGGAAATTATCCAGGTTCCATTACTAGCAATATTCATTCCTCTGCCGCCCAAGGAAAAAAAAAAAAAAAAAAATGTTTATAGCAGTGTAAGTGTGTTTCAACTACATACATTACATACTACAAGCACAAGAAACTATTAATCCATAACTAGACTAGGAAAAACACTCCTTAAATGTTAGCATTTTATTAATAACTTGCCTTTGTAACTGAAATTTAACACTAACAGCCCACAATAACAGTTTGAAGAAGAAGAGAACACAACATTCTTCTGATGATTCAGGAATACGTTTTAGTTATTAACAATCACTCAAAACTTTTAGCAGGCAAGTTGCTTAATCCAGAAGAGAAAAATATACTAAAAATGTCATTTGATCTGTGTAGCAATTTATACCATAACATACCATTAAACTATACCAGTTATGACTACCATATAGGATACTGAAATGCTTGTCTTCGATACTGATTTCAGTATTGAATTCTGCTTAGGGCTGAGAAAGCCTGTATGCATACTCTTTAGCCTGCACATGCAGGTTTAGTTACCTACAGTAACTAAACAGTTAGTTACAGCAATTAAACAGTCAGAAAAGATCCATACAAACAGCCCCCACAAAGTAACGAATTTGAACATCATTACTTTAAACTGCTCTCCACGTATCAAGTGTTCAACAATTTGATATAACAATGAGCGGTCAAAAACAATTCTAGCACAAACCATATTAAATGGGATTAGAAAAACCTGTGCATGTGACAAAAACCACTTAGTTATGCTGTTACATTGACAGAAGCAAAAAAACAAAGGCAATTTTATTTCTAGTTAACCCCCTCAAACTTACAACTATTTTATTCATCCTGAAAAAAAACCTAAACCTGAAAGCAACCAGCAACTGAAATAACCGCAAGTAACTGAAAGCTGAGAGATCTAAGAAAGGTTAGCTCAACACTTGAAGCAAAATTAAGTTCAGAATAAACTAAACGTGCCTCAAAGTTAACTTATCCAAATTTTTATTGCCAAATACGGTTGCCAAGTTTACAAACATCAAGGGAAGTTCAGGAGTCTGTCTTCAAAACATAACTCACATTTATCAGTCCTAAAGACTGATGCAAATCTTTTTCAATAAAGTACAAACCAGTTGTCCATCTGTCGTTTTAAGCTATTGAATTTAGCAACCTTCTTGAATTGTAGAAGGGACGTGTTTCTTTTCTACTCAGCCAAGCAAAGGAGTGCAGTCCCTCCTCACTTAATTACCCAGCGTACACCTAAATACCAACTGCCATCCCTCAACACTCCAGCGTTCACTGCAGCAGCTATCTACCGCAGCCTCCCTTTCTCTCCAATTCTCTCCATCATCGTCAGCTTTCTTGCTGACACTCTTCAGAGCTGCCTAGTTGATGAATTGCTCTGTTGTTCATCCTATGTTAATCTGAGGCTGATGCAGGAATACCTTTCTGAAGACACTTAACAGTATTAAAACTCGGCACTACCAAGTGCCCTCAGTGTGCATTAAACCTCCCGTTTGGAACCAACAAGATTCCTCATGAATAGTTATGAATAAAATACAGTTACTAAATCAATAGGCACTAGGTTTATGTACCCCATTACCTATAGACACAGCTTCCACACAATTCCTTCCTTCCCTGGAAGCTACGCGTGAATTATTAGAAATTGGAAGTACTTTGATCCATACAGATTTTAACCTCAATTAACCCTATATTAAGTTGACACGGGGAAGTTTTTCCCCTCCTGCTCCTCAAAATCATCAGCATAACTCTTAAATGCCACAGGTCTCTCAAGAAAGTTCTTTGAAGTCCATAAGCTGAATAAGCTTTTCTCAAGAAAGCTAGTTGTACTTTTTTCTGTTTCTTCCAAGGTGGATTTGATCTTTAGATAATGTTTTCTCCAGATTTTTTGCCCAAAGGATTATGTTAGTCTCATCACAAAAAGAAAATTTATCCACAGAGAATGAACACAAAAACACTGCAAGAAATTTCAAAATATGAGACTCAAATCTCCATAAACATGTTATTAAAACAACTAAATATACTTCCCTTCTAAAAGCAATTGCAGTCACTAATTCTATACCTGAGAGATACTAAAGTATGATTCTTCCTCTCAAGACACTTTAATGCATAACCAGTCTTCCTCATAGAATCTTGGTTAGAATTCATTTCTGATCCCTACCATACCATCTGTGCCCAAATTTTGTTCAAGTCTATTTACTAGTTGAGCACAAAGTTGACAGAACCACGTGAAAAGTGAAAACAAAAGAATCCTTGCTTCAGGTTGATTCAGAGGCAGTATCATATCTCCATAAAAGCTTCAAGCGATTCAGAGAAGTAGTAATTCCCTCGTAAACTCAGTGTATATGAGCCTCTCTCAGTACACGTATCTTTATAGATGATATGATACTTAAGCAATTAAAGAACTACCAACAACTAGTCTCTACCGTCATCTAACACACACCATTTTCTCTCTGCCCAGACAATCTTCACAGTAAAAACATCGTACTTTAAACAAGACAGCTGGGCCTATTACAGCATTTTAACCTTCAACTTTAACACACAAACCAACTGCTAGAGAACACGCTCGTCAACAGATTATACATGTAGTATTCAGGTAAAGTTAGTTTGGAAGATGAGGAGGGGGGGGTGACAGTTTGACAACTTTTTGAAAAAACATCCATGGTAATTTCTGATGTAGGGGGCAGCTGATGCCCCTTCAACATGAGACACACTGAAACTTAACAGAAAGCAGTATGTGGAGAGGAGCAATGCTGCTCAACAGCAAACACCACCCGGTCCGAGAATTTCTCCTTGTGTTCTCCTCTTTCTCATTCCTGCAAAGAAACCAAAGATACTCCACAGCAAACAAAGGTGGATTTGGCTTGCTCTGCATCTCAAAATTGAAAATTATGCATTAACTTCTGATATAATTATTTGCAGGTTATTAGATTCAGCCGCATTAAGAAGAATATTAACCTATTTGCTACTGCTTCGAAGTCTGATAAATAAATGGAAGCATTATGCAACATCAGCTGAATGTTTTAGTTGAGTTGCCATTTAAATATATGAACCAGAACATTAAGTTTTTATTAATACTTGTGCTAGACAGGTCTGTTGCTTACTTTTTAAGATTTCAAGCGTATTCCATCTCCTAGACACTAATGAAGAAAATACACTGCAGTTAGGATAGGACGTTTCAACCAAATAACGGTTAGAGATTTCTAAAACAGTTCGTTAATCTGCATTAGAGAAAACAATAAGGTTCATTATTTCAACAGCTCAAGGATTTAAAGAATTCAGCAAAGTCTGGCTTCCATCTAGTGTCAGCTAGTCTGAAAATAGTCAAGTCCTTAAAATTCTGAAGGGACCAGATGCACAATCAGTTAACATCAATTAGGAGTTTCGAACTTTGAATGTTTAAGCAAACATACTTCCATCCCCAAGGCTCTGCTCTACACCTTCCGTATCGAGCCGCCTCAGCCATTGTGCCAACACAACTACCCCGAGATCACATATGGCGAGTTCGATCACAGCTCTCATCTGTCGGAAAAGCAAGCCAGCACCACAGAAAAACAAACTCAAAAAAACCCTGACCAGACCAGAGTATCAGCTGACCTTTTAAGCCAGAAACTGATCCACCAGATAAGGGTATAAAATACTGTATTATCTTCCCTGCCTCTGCTCTGACATCAGCAGCCCTTCTGATGCATTATGCTGCAGAACCACGTTGATATTACTCCCCAGCAAAGTAACAAGATTTTAATTGTTTGTCATGTCAGAATTTTTTTTTCCCCTCTCAAATCAACTCAAAGAAGCATAAACATTTATAAGGTTATATAGCATTAAAAGTGTTAACCGCCCCACTATTAATATGTTCAGATGTCAGGCAGTTATCACACAAATTCCTTCATGGTTTATCCCCTTTAAAAAGGGGTATCCTGAGGACCTTCCCCTACCCAGGCACCAACCAGAGCATTGCAATGAAGATATGAACTATCAAAACATTGCTCTGGTGCACCCTGTGCCGGAAATACAGACAAATCTTCTCTAATCCACTGCAGTATGAACTCAAGTACGGGCACTCAGGTGCAGCTGAAAAACAGTCCAAAATATTTTAAAAATAGATTCAAAAAACTGCCTTCCATCATGCTACTCAATCAAATATACACCACCAAAAACACCAAAAGAAAACCCATTAATAGCTACGTATTGCCATTTCCCTTCAAGAGAATGATTTTTTGCAATGAACTGAGAAGCAAAATTTACTATTTTGACACCAAGTATAAAAATCAATTCTCAAATGAAAAGTAATTGAAAATACCTGTTCCATTTTTACTCAATATTTTAAACCATGAGAATAAAATGAAAAACCTGTTAGCACTACCACACTCATTCCAAGCACTAACATCTACTAAAATAACTGCAGAGTATCAAAAAAGCTGCAACTTCTAGTACTGGCCCCAGACAACAGAGGTTGAGTAACAGAAGTGTCCAAATAGAAGCACTTTTTAACTTGCAGCATCTCAGCACTGCTCTCAGACACCCAACCGGCCTGCAACAGACACCTTTCTAATGGAGACAAGAATTAACACCACGGAGGGGTAGCTCTACTAATGAAGCTGGGTATTACTCCTCTTTAAAGCTGTCACGGTTGCTTTGCTCATTCAAGCGTAAATTGTCTCAAAAAAAATCTAAACTCTGCTATTAAAAAAGCTAACTCCACTTCTATTAAGTGTTTCCAAGAAAAACAGCCAAAAGAAACCCAAACCCGGAAATTACTTTAACTGCACTGTACAAGGTACCACGGGATATTTTCTCAAGTCAAAAGTAGAAATGTAATGTTGCTTAACTTTCAGCAACCCAACCCCGTCTCACCAAAGGGATCTAATTCAGATTACAAACATCACACCTATAATCTGTTTCAGGATTCAAACAGCTCCAACGTCCTTCGCAGACTGAGATCCTCCTGCTACAAAGCCACAGATGTATCTTACACGGTACTTCTACTGACCTAACCAATTGCATTAAGCACAATGAGATTAAAAACACTGACGGTTTTCCTGTTCCTACTAGTTTTCTTAAGCCCTGGGTTATGAAATTTCAATAAAGTGTCAAAATCAACAGAAGATTTTCCTAGCATGCATTTTGATTAAAATCAAGACAGAAAAATTCAGGCAGCCCAAATGAGAAGTTGTGAGTTATGTTTCAATAAAGACAAGGGTCAGTGAGTGAGGGCATCTCATTACTTCACAGCTCTCCTGGCAAGGCATTTTCCCCATCTCCCCCCTCTCCTGCCCCTCGACATTCCATATAAGCAGTCGAATATAAACCATCGGTCTCCATGGCAGACTCCTGCTGTACTTCAATCAGCGTGAGCAGTCAGGACGGTCTGGTAATTAACGTTAACACAGGTCTATCCTGTCAGCCACGGAATAGATACCAGATCAGCATCTAGTAATATATCTAATTAATGGGATATTATTGAATGCATCAATATGCATTCTCCAAAAAGGAGAGCACTTTAAGGCTACAGACAGTAATTAAAGACAACTCAAATGGACTTGCTTTTCTACCAGAGTCTACACAATTCAAACCATTTGTAAGTATCCTATTCCTGATTTGGCATCCTTTAGTGTACTCAGAGGAAGAAAGTTTTAATTTAAGGACTGAAACAGATAACCTGGTCAAAAAAGTTACTAAACTACGAACGCAACCACTCATTTCACGTCCAGCCTTCTCTTCACGCGCACAGCACTCAAAGACCAGCAACTTTTTTCTGACTTAACCTCTCCTCTTTTGATGCGTGTAAACTTCATTTTCATAATCAAGACATTTTAAGCGCTCCCTTAAAATCTATTAAGTGTTCCTCAGCTGGTGGTGGCTGTTGAGTTTTTCTTCCCACTTTACTATAACACCAACCAACACACCTTCAGTTTTTCCTTTGTGCATTACGAAAGCACCGTGTGCCACTCCCTAATCTAATCGGCACTTGGTCGGTTGTTTCTAACTGTAGCAACAGATTTTTATGTGACACGAGTTACTTTGGAAATGCTTGTGTACAATTTCAGATGAGGAAAATGCAACTCAACTCCAACCTTCAGGAACAAGTAACACTAAACAAAAATTATAAAAAAATTCAAACAGGTCTCTCCAAATTTAAAGACAAATAAGTCAGCAGTTTTTGTACAGAACTAAATCTACTATGGTTACTTTTACTTAAAAAAATCACGTGATGACAAACATTTTAATAATCAACTATTGGTAAGCAACAGTGAACAAACTCCTTTCAAAACATGAGCTTAAAATAACTGCTTCACTAACTTAAAACTTTTATCAGTCGAAACAACACCCGTCTTTCTATGTTACACGCCAGGTGACTGCAATCCTATAAATGCTGCAGATACAGCTCCAAAAATAACTTCTTTTAAAAAGAACTGAACTGTTGCAGGGGGCGGGGGAGGCTTTAAATATTCTTCCCCATGCTAAAAAAAAAAAATAAGCTTTTTCTTAAGTGCAATGGAGCTTTTGTTTTGACGTTGTAACAGTCTGCCGAGGAATTACAAAGAGAAAAAACACCCTGCACCTCAGAACAACTCTTATGAAGTTTCTGAACACACATGTTCTAGAAGCTTTACAACCTCGTTATTAGGAGACAGTCATAAATCAGAAAAACGCCTCAGACCACTAAGATTTAGAGATGATTAAAGAACCAGATTCAAAAGAGCACTAATGATAAACAGCACACAAACAATACTCAATGCTCTTGTCGCATGCTGTTTTGTACAATTTTAACATTACAACTCAAAGTTTAAAAATTAGTCTGAGACTCTCTGTGCAAACACCCATCAAGGCCTTTATCCTAAAGAGTATCAATCTCTTAGCTCTGCATTAAGAGGCATGGTTTGCAATGAAATAATGGGGTTTTATTGCACCATTTCATACAACTGAAAAACAGACATGCTAATGTGGCCAATGCCCCTCCATCAAATCTGACAAGTCAGCAAAACCCTAGCTAAGAACAGGCCACATTTACATAATCACAAACAATAAGGTCATGTACAAAAGTAACTAGATAACTTCTCAGGGAGAACTTATTTACACCACCAGAACACAGTTCTTCAGCCCTAACTCACACAGACGTTTTGGTTAGGACAAGGAGACTGACACAAAAACTGCAGTTTTGGGCACCGGGCTCTGCGAGTTCACACGCGCTTTTCCCAGCGAGCACAGTAAACAGAGAGCACAGCATCCAAGAAAAATATATCCTCCTTAATCCCTACCTAGATGTTTTTATAGCTAGCTTTGTGCTAACTGCTAGTCAGAAAGAGGCAGCCTATTTGACACAATCAGATTTATCTCCAAAAGCTAGATGCACGGCTTAATTTACATTTAAAGGTAGACAGACTTTTAAGTCACCTTCAACACAGGTTTGATAGGAAGGCAGAAGTTTTCGAGGTGCAGTTTACAGAGGAAAAATCAATTCCTGACAAAGTCTGCATCAACACCTTTTTCAAAAAAGTTCAGACCACAGTTTTGGTCTGTGTACATGCCAATCAGGTACAACATTCTGACCACTTAGAGGTTCAAGAAAAGAAAACGCAAATATAAAAATTATACTACTCAGGTCTCGGTTAATAAGTTTAGTTCCGATTTGTTCACAATCTGCTGACAGAATAAAAGCAAAGTACCTCATGAATTTCAATAGGTCAGAGCACAATTGCTGAGTTTGGAATGTCCAATTTATTTTTCTAAAAAATAGTGCAAGAAAAAGGTATAATTTTACTCGTTTTTCAAAAAGGGGACCATTAAATCATACAAGCTGTCAGAAAAAAAAACGATCGAGGTTAGAATCATGAAAGTTAGTATCTGAGAAGCTGAAGCGCAAAAAGAAAAAATCAGGTCACATTTGATGGTGCAAACAATTACAGGAAATACAGCCTATTCCACATTCAGGAAGAGCCCTCTCTTCCCACAGGTTTGCACTAGTCTGATAAAAACAATCCAGCTTCCTAGTTATTATGATGTGCACTTTAAACATCCTTGTTAATCCACAAAAGCCTTATTTACACATAAGAAGTTAAAAGCACATATATGCAAAAATATCTGTAATCTAAACAAAACTGTGACTTTCATATTTCATCATAAAGTAGCTCTTTAAAAAACAAAAGTTTCCTCCATGCATACCCCTCTCGCATTTAAGCTGATTTTCAAAACCAAGTGCTGTAAGGCAGAGACCGTCTACTAAGTTAAGCACTAAAATTTCCAAAGATCAAACACCAGGCTAAAGTTCAGAAAGGAAAATGTGTTTCGGATAATACACGCAGCACAGAAATGGGCCAAAAAAAGCCGATGTATATTCCTGCACCTAACCAGATTAGATGTACTGCCCATCTAAACCGAGGCCCATTTCTATCTCTTGTTGCATACAGTTACAAGAAGCAATTGTAACACAAGCACATTTGAGTTTTGTTTTTAAATACTGGCACATAAAAATAAATAAAAACCCCTAGCATTCCAGTACAGAAACAAATCCCATGTTTTATTTGTTTCAATTCTTAGGTTTGTGATTTTACTTCTTGAATTTGATCAGCACAAAAGGCAAAGGCTGATCATAATATTATTCTTCTCAAGCACAAACAAAACCTTCAGGAAAATGGTTGTAGAGTAACAAAAAAAACCCCAAACACCTACCTAAAGTACAAAATAATAAACTAGAAGAAGCAAATCAAATGGGGGAGGGCACAAAGATGGAACATCAACATTGTAACTTTATTTTTAGATTATATATTTAAATCTATATATACACACACCTGCCCCTAATATTTGGTAGTCTCAAAGCTCCCGTGAAACAACCCATGAAACTACTAAATATTACACTTTTAGGTACGCATGCTAAATCTTGCGGACCGTTCTATCAAATCTACCATTTGCTATTGCTAAACCTTTTGGAGGACGTCAGCGTAGCGTGTAGTTCAAGATATTTAACACAGTGCCACTTTGGTAACCAGGATAGGTGTTTTACAGAACAACAGTTGTTCCAACTTCTCCGCTATTCATCGCTATTGACTATTTCACCTATGTAATACTGCCTGTAAACATACAGTATACGTAAGTCCATGCAAACACAAATACCTGCACAAGTGGTTCTTTGCTATCTTCCCACAGATTTGTTAATTTTACTGCTCAAGCCAGCTACAGCGTACGGAGCTCAGCCTCACAAAAAAATAACTGGCGCCCCTTAGCGTTCAAATTCTGAAGTCTTGAAGCAATTTACTACATTTGCATGAAACATTTTTTTCAACATTCCAAAAAGTTTTCTGCCTCCACAATACTTCCACCCAACTGCCAACGTAAACAGGAAAAGCAGAAAAGCTTAAAGGGATAGCAGACTTCTTCCTGAGACTATTTAGCACCACAGATTGTATTTTATTTATTTTTCTTTTAAAGAAGAGCGTGAAGAATAGCTCCAATATAATTCTTAAACTTTTTCAGCAAGTCTCCACAGCCCTCGTTTTGGAACTCCAATACTTCACAAAAAAGATTTCCAGAGCTTTCAATATTTAAAAATATACCAAAAGATGTAAGGATTTCAGACATTCCTTTTTCAGTCTCCTTTTCATACGGGAAAATGGTTTTCTTTCTTTTGTTCTCTGACCAAAAAAAAAAAAAAAAGAGGTTTCGGGCCTCCTCTGGCCAAATACATTCAGCTGAAGAGATTCAGGAACTCAAAAATCCAACATCAAGCCTTTGAAAGGCTCATTTGTGCTAAAAAGGAATCTTCTCAGTCAAGCTTCTTCGTGATGTTTATTGTAAACCTAACTATTGGGAAGAGGTTGTTTGCCGTGGTGACCAAGAACGTAAGTTTTAAATAAATAACTTTTCACATCCATATTTGCTCCAATATGAATTCAAACTTCACCAAGAGTCTTGAAAATAAAAATAGAATCTCCCATTATATCGCTTCCCACAGTCCATCTTTCAGTATTCTTCACTGGGTGTTTGTTTTTTTTAACTCTTCTATCATTTATTTCAGAAGGTAGCATTTTCTCAATATGCTATTTTTTGTTGTGCTACAGTCACTATCTCATTTTTACAGTCTTGGGAGAGGGCGGGGAGTTGTTCTACCACATATAACCAGCTCTTTCATCTTTCGAGGTCAACAACCTCCCAAACTTCTTCTAGCGAGGAGGAATACGTCCACGAACAAGAATCCTAACTCGAAATCTCGAAATTCAGTATTTTCCTGCTAACAATCCCAACAAGTTGAAACCGTATACATAATTTATGGCTTTATCACATTCTACAAAGCTACCAAATACGATTAAACAAACAGGTCTCTCTAACTCTCCAGAAAGCCTAGGTTTCAGGCGGTAAGAAAGGAAACGCTTTTAACAATAAAAGCAAATCTGTGAATCCAAGCAGAAAGCTAATTTAACACACTAAGAACAAGTGTATCGCCTGATTTTTAACACAGTGGGTCTGCCACTGTCGTGGGAAGAGGTATGGGACGCATGAAGTTCCCAGCATACACTTTTGTTTTGTTTGTTTCTTTCTTTCTAAAATGCTATTATTTATTTGTAAAAATGCAACCTTAAAGGCTGCTATTTAGGAAAAAAAAAAAAAGGGGGTGTGTGGGTCAATCCGGAGGAGCAGCCCCTCGCCCCTCCGAGGCAGGAGGGGTGCGGGGGGTGGCAGAGGGCAAGGAGAAGTGAAGGCAATTTCGTATTTTTATTTTTTTTTTTTCCTCCTCCTTCACTAAAGTTACATGTAGGAGTCTTTCAAGTTACTTTCTTTAAAAGGTAAGGGCAGCTGAAAGGAGAATTTGTTCGCTTTCCTTGCAATACAACAAAATTATAATTAGTTTGTGGCCAGTTTGGGGTGGGGTAGAGCTGGAGCTGAAGAAAGAGCTCAGTCCCCTCCGCCTTAGTCATTCAAGTTCAAGCAGCTTCCAGAACGGCCAAATCTCGAAACCAAACACCCTCCC
>NW_009630740.1:2540-12193 GCF_000690535.1 Cariama cristata | reverse complement strand
AGATCAGGTTGGTCAAGCAGGACTTGCTTGAACCCATGCTGGCTGAGACCTGATCCCCTGATTGTCCTGCAAATGCCTTGTGATCTCACTCGGGTTGATTTGCTCCATAACCTTCCCTGGTACCGAGGTCAGGCTGACAGGCCTGTAGTTCCCCGCATCCTCCTCCTTGCCCTTCTTGGGTGTCACACTGGCTAGCCTCCAGTCATCTAGGACCTCACTGCTTAGCCAGGACTGCTGGTAGATGATGGAGAGTGGCTTTTTTTATACAACAGCCCACCTTGTTTGTTTGAATCCCATCCGGCCCCATAGACTTGTTCATGTCTAGGTGGAGCAGCAGGTCACTAACTGCTACCTCCTGGATAATGGGGGGATTATTCTGTTCCCCACCCCTGTCATCCAGCTCGGAGGACTGGCTGTCCTGAGAAGCACTGGTCTAAACATTTCATGAACATGAAATACCTGTTAAGCTGAAGATTCACTTCCCTTTCACTTGGTCTCCTTCAGGGCATTACTCTGGATAGAGAACATTTTCAGAAGCTGGGTTTTAACTGAAAGAAAAATTAAACCTTGGCGTTCCACTTCCTAGTAAAGCAGCCTAACAATTAGGGACTAGTAAGAGTGGCTTTACTTTAAAAACATTTAAACATAATTTTAAAACAAAATACCTAAAATTTATTTTAAAAAATTATTTTATAAGCATTTTCTAAGAAACCATTTTCATCTGGCATGTTCCAGAAATGCTCGGAGTTTACATATCTGATGGGTATTTAGGTATGAATCTGTGTAGTTTCTGACTTAGTTTTGCAGAAACAGAGACCGGGTCAGGTCAGTTCTAAGCCTACCGCATAATATTTAACTTATTAACTGAAAAGAACTTAAAAGAAACTTGAAAGAGACCACCTTAGTAAGATCAGACATCTCTAAACATTTCATCTCAACATCTCAGCAGGTTTTTTGGACCATAATTTTTACTTCAGATGTCATATCCCTGGTTCACGTTTCCAAAATAACTATTTACATTTCCTTGCTCTCCTCCGACAATGAACAGAGTAGTGCAGAGTCTGTTCCTTTAATGTACACAAAGTAATACTCAGAATATTTCCTCATACCTCTTTAAGTCAATGATGAAATTATTCCTTACTGATTTCTGAAAACCTGAGTTACAAAAACCTGCTATGATTTCTAACTCAGGGAGTTTTCCTTTCTGTTGCAGTGACAAACCATGTGGTAATGACAGCCTCAGGCTGCCCCACGCAAAAGTTAGGCAACAAACATCTTGAAAACCTTTCTTGCGTTTTCATAGCATGAGACTTTAGGCAAAAAGACTAATATCATCTGTCATTATATCAAACTAACATATTATATATTCAGGTCACATTAATAATTAATATCCTACATATGGTATAAAATACACGTTTTTGCATCCATTATTTTTCTTGAGAATAACATATGTGAACTGTATTTCACTGAACGCAGCTTTATTTATATTTTTGGTAAACTACATATCAACACACGTTTATGCACTGGGAATGGATGTTTTTAATAAAAATTAGTCACATTAAGGATTCTTAACTCATTGTTTTCTACAGTCTCACTCTTAAAACTCTTTTAGAACAAGAGGAATCCCACCCCTTCATAATGTGTCTTTTTTTTAAATATCCCTTCCTCCCTACTGCAACATTCATCACAGAAACTAAAGTTGGAGGGCAAAGGAAAACAGGCTTGTTTAGAAATCTTAAATGGGTAAAGTAAACAAAGTGAGTATCATTTGGTAGAAAGCTATGAAGTTGAATTATAATCTCTGGAGGAGTTTTATCAATGTCTAAGTTGGGTGTAATAATGATTGGCAAGTTTTCACATACTTATTTCCAACATGGAAGAGTGAAGTCCTCACCTCTTGGAATATTTTCCTACAAGCAGAAAGTCTGAATATATCTTCCTACTTACGTTAATGTCATGCATGCTTTCAACAATTCATATTAAATCCAAATTATCTCTGCATGTACTTGTGATAAGCTTGTAAACCTGTAAACAACATTCATCAGCATATTCACAGCTGAAATTCATTTTGCACCTTTTCCACTAACCCTCTGTTTGAAGGGTCTTGTAGAAATAATTTCCTGATAACACAGAAATGTCAGTCATATTTCCCAAATTTTAATGTCAGGCATAGTCACCTCACTTTCTGAAAATATCACAAAATGCATTTTTAAAGCAAACAGGATTTAACATTTATGAATCTGAAGTGAATGTAGTGAAAAGTAACGCCGGGACAGATCAATTGCCAGCACTAACCACCTTTGGTAAGTGAGGTAGCATGGCTATTTCTGCTTGCATCGCTGTTCATAACACAGGCAGCCCCCTGGACCGAGGCCTGTGCTCTACTGACAGAAGAGCCTCCTGAAGCATGTCCTACTTAGGGATGGAGAACAATTTTCATGTTAAACTTTTGTTTCTTAAGCTCCAGCTGAGGATGAACAAGGTATGATAGCATTTCACATCTGCCATTCTCAATATAATCTAAACTAGTCAAGTGCATCAAATATAACTATGAATGTGTGATTTATAAAAGATTTCCTATTAAAATAGGTTATTTTTTATTTTAAAATTTAAAAGGAAAAATCTACATTTTTCTACCGTACATATGAAGAGCATGACTGGTGAATACAAATGTATCTGAAGGACAGCAGTGTATTGGAAGCCATGATATTCGGAAGAGAAGGCAGGTAATTTTAATTTTTTTTTTCTTAATTTTATTTTAATTTACAGGTAAGAGACTTGGCGACATCACTAGTACAGAAACTCTCATTTGGGAGCCAGACACTTTGTTTGCTGGAAACAACTCTTGTTCTATTTCCTGCAGATGAGACTGATAAAAGATAGTGCTAACATTAAAAAAAAACACATTACCACACATAATATATTTGCCTTGGACACAATGTCACCTCAGCCTACAGCTCACTATACACAGGTAAACAGTCTAAAACACAAAACAGAAGACAGTGGAAAGTTACAGTACATTTTTTGCCTGATCCCTATAGTCATTAGGCTAAGTGTCTTGGAAAGAAAAATTCTAAGCTATGAAGTGTATTAATTACCAATAGGTTTCTCCCCAGAATGCTTATGCACTTCAGCCTCTATGCACGTTAAGCACTTCAGGTTAATAATTAAAAAAGCTATTTTCTAGACAACAATACTAAAATAAAAATAAAAACAAGGCACCATTAAGTAAATGGGTTTTTACCTAATGGCAGTTAACTCCAGTCATTAAGTAAACTGTATTAATGCACATTACTCCTTATGTCAATAATTTAGTATCCCCCAAAATAATTTACACAAACACAGATAAGGATTTAAGAAGCCAGAAGGAGGAATTAATCTAATGCTCCCTGAGTCAATAAAGGAGTCCTGTGAAGGCAGTTCCAGTTGTTACTTACAACCACAAGAGAGATGGGCTAGGGTAGTCACGCATGGATTTCCGGAGGGAGAAGGGAGTTTTAGGTCTCCGTAATTGGCGTCACCAAGTGCCACAAATCATAGTGACAACTGCCAAGTTTATGAATTAGGACCTGGAATTAAGTCCCCCAAATTTGGACCTTGCTGCCATTAAATATCAAATTTAGACTCCTAAGTACTGATGATATGTGCCATTAGATATCAAGTTTAGATTCACAAATGATAATGACATACGTGGAATAATTAATACCAGTGAAAGACCAGCTCTGTAGACCTTTCCATGCTGTCTACATAAATTTGCAGAATAAATTAAAATTAATATCAGGTTCCTCGTTTTCTAATGCACAGTGCAATATGATAATGGCTCTTACCTTGTCTTAAAAAAACTGCATGGCTACTGAGGATGGAGTGGTCCTGCAGCTGTAAATTACCATATATGCTGTATTTCTAAGTTAAAGTGATAGCTGTATTACAATGTATTTTAAAAACTATGATATATTTATCAAGAGAACAATTAAGAGAAATGCCACAATTGACAACTGCAGCTAGTGCAGAACTGGATGATGTCTAAGGGAAGAGATAAATCTCACACTTGCTACAAATACCTCTTTCTTCTCTTTCATATCATTTCGATTGCTCAAGCTTAAACTGACACTTGGGAGGGGGGTTTATTAAGGGCCCCATGAGAAATAGGTATGCACTGACCAATAATCCCAGTTTGCAAATTGTGACCCTCTCATTCTGATTCATGCCAAAATGCTGCAAACGATCCTGCCAGGAAAACGCTACTGCAAACCTGTACTGTTTCTCTCCACTTGCAAACTTTTGCAAAGGAGTGCAGTTCCTTCAGTTACTTTAATTGAAAGGCTCTATAAATCATACTAACACTATAAACCTCACTTTGCCAGACTCCTGAGTTTTAACAATTAGGTTTAACTGTTTTTCAACAATGTCCCCTTTAGTATGTATTAGGTACAAACAAATTATCTTATGCAGCAGGAACTTTTCCATTGCAATGGCATTAGTTTTTTTAATCATTCTTTTAAGGTCATTTAAGAGTCAGTGCAAATAGAAGGCCACTTTCTCTCCATTTATTTGATGTCTCTGCATTATTTATTAGTATACAATAGAGAATTAGTGTAGCATGGCCCAAGCATGATCTAAATGTCTGTTTATTCTTACTCTTTCTTTGAAACAACAATTTCATTTCTTGTGTCGTCCATCCTTAAACAAGTCCCAAAGAATGCATATCTTGGTAACCTCTCAAGTTCTCCATCCAGTAATTAAAGTTTTGGTTTTTAAAGTAACTGAACATGCTGTGCAGAGTCGACACAGAGTGCAACAGCTAGCTTTTCGCACAAAAGGGAATGGCACCACATTGATTATAAAAGGTGGTTCTCTCACTCCTTTTTAATGGGGAAAAAAACAACACAACATTATGTTCTCTTCTAACCTACTTTTGACTTCTCCTGTGAAACTTGTAAATGAAAGAAGACTTAATTTATCTGATGCAAAACAGATACTGTGATGTTTGAATCAGAGGGACTGGAAGAATAAATACAGGTGTGTATTAAAATTCAGAGAAACGTCCTTGTCTGGGAGGCTACATCTTCTCCTTTCTTAGTGCTACATCTTGCATTCTGATCTGAATGTCAGATTTTCCACAGCACAATGACACTTCAAAGCAGCACTTGTCTCTGCTCAAGTAATGTGATGGCAGAATTAAAGGGATGATCCACAATCTGGTGTAAACTAGAGCTCATTAAAAATAAGAACATTCTCCATAAATTTAGAGTGAAGAGAGATCTTTTATCAGGCTTTAAAATTTGCATTAGTTTTACAGGAAGGCAGCATCTGAGCTGTTAAGTAAGATGGCAGCTGTTTGGACATGCATGATAACATTCTCTGACCCTGCTTCTACTAACACATGTGGGACCATGTGTACGACCGTGCCTCAATCTCATGGCAATATTGAGAAAATCACCCCACAGAACCTGTTAACTGTCACACCGGGTGATGATATAGAACCTAAAATTTTATCCAAGGTGATTGCCTCTAAGAAGAACTGGTCGAAGAAACCACAAGCAGCAAAGTAATTCTTCATATAGTCCTGAGCAAAGCACAGTGCCTCTGGTTCAAGATGAAGTTATTGATGAAATACTCTGAAATACTCTAGCTACTGTTATCTTCAAAGAAGCAAGTAAGCAAAAATTTACAATAGTATACTAAAATTCAAAGAAGGGAAGGATAGAAGGATAAGGAATCTTGTTAAAAGTAAACTGAAAACAGCCAATTAGATGACAGCCTTGTAAAAGGCATGAAGCCTATCTGAAAACATCACATTATAGGTTCAGGGTATACCATGTATTAACCACAAAAATCAGTCTTCAAAAACCCATCACAAAAAACCAAACCCCAAAAGCCAACCAAAGAAAAACCTAGAATAACTAAACACAGTGCACAGTACAAGTAAAAAGACATCTTTCTGAATTAACAGTATGGAACTCAAAAGCAAGGAAAACAGAGAATGCGTAGTATGTGGCAAGACAGATTTCAAACCATGGGCAGACCAAAAAGGTTTTGAGAAATAATTTGCTAAGCTCATAAAAAATGCCTATAAAAGTCTGTTCTAATACATCAGAAGCAGGAACCAGGAAAGGGCCTGTAAGGTTGAGAGACAACAGGAAAAAAATTAAATTACCTCTTTGTGCTCATCACCACAGAAAAACAGATAAATTTTCACAGTTGCAACTTTCTTTATATAGGAAAAGTTGAAGAAACCATCTCAAACAGAAGTGGTTTTAGATAAAATGAAAAAAACTTCTAACTAGTTGTATGGATTCAGTGGTATTCATTAACCATTCCTAAGGGAACTTTAAAATACGATCATAAAAATACTGTGTTCTGCATTTCATCTCTTTTTAAATCACAGACTCACGCCAAACGGCTGAGGCAGGAAGGCAGCCCTGGAGAGCATCGAGTCCAGCCCCTTGCTCAGAGCAGCGTCAGCCAGAGCAGGCTGCTCAAGGCCATGTCCAGTTGGGATTTGAATATCTCTAAGATAGAGACTGCACAACTGCTCTGGGCAACCAGTTCCAGTGTTCAACCACCCTCACAGTAAAAAAGTGTCTCCTTATGTTCCAACGGAATTTCCTGTACTTCAGGTTGTGCCCATTAACTCTTGTCCTGCCAAGAAGAGCACGGTTATGCCTTCTTTACTCCCCTCATCAGGTGTTTATACACATGAACCAGACCGCTCTGCATCTTCTCCTGCTCTAGGCTGAACGGTCCCAGCTCTCTCAACCTCTCCTCATATGACAGATGCTCCGGTTCCTTAATCATCTTTGCAGCCCTTCCCTGGCCTTGCTCCAGTATGTCCCATCTCTCTTGTACTGGGGAGGCCAGTATTGGTCCCAGCACTACAAATGTGTCTGACCAGTGCTGAGGAGACAGGAAGGGTCATCTCCTTCAACTTGCTGGCAACGTCCTGCCTAATGTAGCTCAAGTAGCTGTTGGCCACCTTTGCTCTCAGGGAGTATTGCTAGCTCATGTTCAGCTTGGTGTCCCTGAGGACACGTCCCTCCAACTCCAAGGCCTTCCCTGCAAAGCTAATTTCCAGCTGGCAAGACCTCAGCCAGTATGGGTGTCTGGGGTTACTCTTCCCCAGGTGCAGGACTTCGCACTTCCCCTTGCTGAACTTCATGAAGTCCCCATCAGCCCATTTCTCCAGCCTGCTGAGGTTCCTCTGAAGCACAGCCCAAGTCTCTCGTCTATCAACAGCTTCTCCCAGTTGTATCAACTGCAAACTTGCTGAGGGTGCGCTCGGTCCCATCATCCAGGCCATTAAGGAAGAAGTTAAACAGTACTGGCCCTAGATCAAACTGCTGGCATGCACCACTAAGTACCAGTGTCCCCAAGGACTTTGTGCCACTGATCACAATCCTTTGAGCATGACAGTTCAGCCAGTTTTCAATCCACCTCACTGGTCACTTATCTGGTCCATATTTCACCAGTTTGTGTATGAGGATGTTATAGGAGACTGTGTCAAAAGCATTAGTAAAGTCAAGATAAACAGCATCCACTTCTCTGCCCTTGTCAACTAAGTTGTGGACAGTTCTCAAGCCTTAAAGAGGGTCCTATGGTCACTAAGGCCAAATGCCTGCTGTAAAGGTCAGCTGCCCTTTAGGTATTGACCTGCAGGGTCCATCCACTCCTTCTCAAGCCTTCCTCTGCACTGGCAGTATCGAGGAGACAACACTTGGTTACCTTGCCCTAGACCCTCTCCCCCAAAGCTGTGCAGTCACAGTTGATACACCTTGGGTCTTCCCTGGCCATACTGATGATGCCCACATGGAAGAGCAGCAAGGGAACCATGCGACAGCTGGCGGAGCCTCAGACTTCTCTCCATGATGTCCAGGCTCTGAGCTCCCAGCAAGCAGCAAACCTCCCCGGGCAGCAGGCCACGTTGGCAGGAGGGGGCCTCCGTCCCCTGCCTCAGGGAGTCTCTCATCATGACGCTTTATCACTTCTGCCAATGTTGCTGTGTGGCTCAGGCCCAGTCGGCTCTGGCCCTTGGCTGGACACAGATCCTGACGCCTCCTCTGCAGCCGAGATGCTGACCAAAGCCAGCCTTCTGGGGCCAGACCCCTCCAGCCTTGACTGTTGGGGAATCCCTACTTCGCAACCCCGTAAGCACAAATCCTGCCTGCTCCCCTTTAGGCACACCTGGGGACTGAGGCTCCCCTTCTATCTGGGGTGTTGGAGAAGACCCAGTCTATCTTCTTCTTGTCACCTGCAATGCTGTGCCCTTCTTCCACAGCCCCTCTGCTTAGCCTCTGTACCAGAGTCAAGAAGGGGGAAGTGAGAGCAGATCTTGAGGAGGGCTTCAGCAATGCCTGTGGAAGTACATGTCCTACTTCCATACCAGGGAAATCAATAAAAAGCATTATAAAAGATTAGACTTACTGGATGAAAAGATAAATTTAATATATTAGGGAAGCAATAACCACCAGCTTTTATGGAAGGAAATAAATCTTAAAAAATCTACTAGAATTCTTTGGGGAAAGTAACTGTGGATAGACGAGTGTGATGAGAGCAATAGAGAGCTCATGGATTTCCACATCACTTTTGACAAAGTCCCTCACTAAAAATTCCTGTAGAAAATAAGCTACGAAAGAGACAAGAGGTACAGCCAGGCCATGAATTAACAGAAGTTTAAACATAACAAACAAAACACCCAATATTAACTGTGAGGAGAAGTTTACTACTGGAAGAGCCCTGCTGAGCTCTTATGTAAAGGCATCTTAATGTTCAGCATGCCCATAAATAATCTAGAGAGTGGATAGGAAGATGAACAAACTGGTACTTATTAACTGTGGGTCAAAACTAAAATGGACTATCAAAGGCACAAAATGCTCTAATGATACTGGATGCCTAAGTAATAAAATGGTAAATATAATAGAAATGTGCAGGAAAACCACCCCAGTTTCTACTTCCCAGAAAAGAGGTTTTGAAGATCTCGTGGATATTTGTCTATGCTTATTAGTTTAACGTTCAGCTGCAGTCTGAAGGAGAATATCATATTAGGAAAGAAATAGAGAACAAATAAAGAACAAACAAAAAGCTCATACCAATGGATAAATCTCTTTAATACATGAATTTTGAATGCTGCATATTGCTCTCGTAGCCCAATTTTTAAAAAAAAAGGACATAAAAGTAATGCAAGAAATAGGAAGAAGGGCTACATAAAATGATAAAGAAGTTACAAAGTTTAAGTCTTTTTAACTTTTTGGGAAGGAGATAACTTTTGCAAAAAGGGCAAGAGAGATCTGGTCATACTGGCATAATTTCAAAGAAACTGATGAAATTTATATGATGAGTAATTATGAAATATTTTCTCCTTCTCGGAATACAACAACTAGGGGCATCAATTAAGCTACAACGGAGCTATCTGAAAAAAAGAAAGGACAGTACTTCTTCCACAGGATAGGTAATTAAGCTGTGGAACCTTTTATTGCAGGATGTACAGGATGTCAGAAACCTAACGTGTTCAAAAGCAGTTAAAGAAATTCACAGAAAGGTTTGTGGATTGTATAAAATACAAATATGCATACCTCCACTTCAAATGTGAACCTCCGCTTCAAGAAAGACTCTAACTATCAAAGTCAGAAGGTTATAGCACAGGAAATATTTTGGTT
>NW_009630740.1:824-2509 GCF_000690535.1 Cariama cristata | reverse complement strand
TTTCCCTAACCATCTGCTGATGGCCACATGCAAAACAGAAGGCCAGTCTAACTGCACCTTCAGCTGGAGCCAGTACAGCTGTTCATGTAGTCTTTAAAATTAGAAATGAACCATTTCCCTAAAGTTCGAAATCCTTTAACATCCCAAAGTTCTCATTAAGATAGTTCATTATGAACTAGCTTGAAGACTGCAGAGAATAAAGAATTATAACAATTCTGTGGTAACAAGCATACTTTATGTATTTCTAAAGAAGAAAACAAAACCTTCAATTAGTAGCAGCAGGGGATGTTAGATGAAAATTGCAGTCTTTGTTTTTCTTTCTGAAGAACAAGTAGGAATTTAAAAAGCCAAACAATTTATTAATGCTGATCTATATTTCTATTTGAAAACTATGAAACTCTTCTGGCAACTTTCCATCCATCACTGCATTCCTAATTATCAAGGTGAACATGTTGAATTTGCTTTATCTACTCTTTACCTTTAAAACAGCATTTTCTCACTGGATTTCAGCTAAACACAGCTGGAAACTCTAGATAAACGCAGACATTTCTGAGGGAGACCAAAGTGTTGCTCAGATGTTCCCTCAAATGTGCTAAAAAAGCTACAAACTGAGTCACTTCCACAGTAATGGGATTAGAAATCGCCTGCAGGGAAGCATGTGCCAAATGGTGCCAACTAGCAAGGATTATAAGAAAAAACTGTGACATTATAAAAATACCTCAGAGTGAGGCTCTGGGTGGTGGAATTGTGACTTGCCAGCTCAAAAGAATGCACCTCATTAAAATGACGGGAGTATGCTGAAGCAGTGATTTGTGTAGAAACATGATCCTCCTGATAGCTGAGTAGAAAATCTTTTTCAAAAACCTTGTCAGTTGACCATCAAATTCATAACTGTCAATTCGGACTGAAAGGAAGAAAAAAAAAAAAAAACACATGGTGTGAAGGCATCGCGTGGAAGAGAAGGAAGGGAGGGAAAGTTGGGGAGGGATCGAGGGATCAAGCTTTAAAAGTCTGGGCTTTTGTAAAACTTCAGACTACAGGAAAAAAATTGCACTTCAATATATGGCAAACATTAAGAACAAGCAAGCTTTTTAACCCTGTAGTCTATTACAGAAAACATTTGGAGACATCCAAGTCAGCTCTTCAGTTTCCAGGGAATTTCAAAGGAGCTGAAAGCCCCTGTCCGATGGGGACTGTAACAAGCGTCGTGGGTGCTCAGCATTTCTGAATTCCTTGTTTTGCACATAAAGTCAGAGAACACTGCTTAGGGCACTGTTGCCCTAAACCGCCTTAGCTATGAATTAAAGCTATGTATGAGTTTGACTCCCTCTTCAGACAGGTTTGTATCCTGTCAAATGCCATTATTCCTAGAACTCAAACCAAATGCTGAGATTTTGAAATCTGAAAATTGTGTTCAGGCATCAGTTACTGTCTGGAAAAGTAATTGACACAATCCTCACCTGTAGAAAGGGAAAATTAATCAGCAGCTGTACAAGCACAGCTTTTGGATGAACAGCTACTTACTTTCCACATGGGAGAAGGCAGATGGGTACTAATAGGAAGAGGCTGTGCCTTACCAGACACATAACTACATAGAGGCACTCAGGTCTGAAATACCTGGGTCCTCTCCTCCCCATCTTTGGACAGGAGAAAGACTGAAGGACAGAATTGTTTTGGTTTCAGCA
>NW_009630740.1:0-793 GCF_000690535.1 Cariama cristata | reverse complement strand
CGCTTTCCCTGCCTAGAAAGAGAGGGGCTGTATCCTCTTCCCATTATGAGTACCATGCAAGATGGGGAGGAGGAAAGAAGAGAGGTAAATTGAAGAAAACCAAGCAAGAATCCTAGCTTGTGCCAATGTGTTTTGTGATATTCCGGTTACTTCTGTGAGAAAATTTCTGGTTCAGGATGTCCAGTGTGCTTTTCACACAAGTCACTATACTGTATTTTCGGAACTAAAAAAGGAATGCCACTGTCTCTTTCTTGTCTCTTCAATTATAAAAATGAAACAAAATCTTCACAGAATCACAGAATCAGAGAATGACAGAATGGTTGGACCTCTGGAGGTCATCTAGTCCTAGCTCAAGCAGGGCCATCTATAGCTGGTGGCCCAGGACCACGTCCAGATGGCTCTTGAATATCTCCAAGGATAGACACTCCACAACCTCTCTGGACAACCTGTGCCAGTGTTCTGTCCCCCTCACAGTAAAGCAGTGTTTTCTGATGTTCAGAGGGAACCTCCTGTGTTTCAGCTTGTGCTCATCGCCTCAGTGGTCCTGGGCACCAGTGAAAAGAGCCGGGGTCTGTCCACTCTGCACCCGCCCTTCAGGTACTTCGATACATTAATGAGGTCCCTCCTGAGCCTTCTCGTCTCCAGGCTGAACAGTCCCAGCTCTCGCAGCCTTTCCTCATAGGAGAGATGCCCCACTCTTTTAATCAGTTTTGTGGCCCTTCCCTGGACTCGCTGCCATACTTCCCTATCTCTCTTGTACTGGGGAGCCCAGAACTGGATCCAGCACCCCACA
>NW_009630739.1:4451-4928 GCF_000690535.1 Cariama cristata | reverse complement strand
ACTGCGTTACCCTTGGTTTCCTGGCCAGCTCGCGTTTCAGCGTGGTGATGCCGTTCTGCCTGTCCCGCGCCTTCCTCACAAGTGGAGTTGTGTGAGCTCCTGTCCTTCTCTAACCTCCTTCTTACGGCTCCGTTCATAAAAATGAGACTCTTCCACGGCCCCCTCCTCCCTCAGGCTGTGGATATCCCGCAGTTTGATTGTCAGCATTTATTTTGCTGATTCTTGCTAGAGGTTCTTCAAAAGATGGCTTATGTCTGCCTTGAATGGAGTAGTTTTCTTCACAGCCTGCAATAAATTCTCATGTGATGTTGATTGTTATTAACACCGCTGCCTTTCACCGGCCAATGTATTGTTGACGTCTGTGGGTTGTAACGTTTTATCAGCTTGGCCCCTTTCATGTCTAGAACTCCCTCTCTTGAAGGTCTCTTTTTGCATTCTTACTTAGTAACTTAGGTAATAGTGTCCCTTTTTTATGAT
>NW_009630739.1:0-4300 GCF_000690535.1 Cariama cristata | reverse complement strand
TATTTTTCTCAATAGCTCTTTTGGCATATCCTATGCCGATCCCTAAAATGCCTATAATTATGATTGTATAGATACTTGCTGAATGAGGAGTTGGGATACGTGCTGTAACACTGGTGAGACTACGCATCCCACTAAACCCATGTTTTAATGTTAGAATTAAGTTTTCGTCTATGTCTGTGTTGGCATCTCCATCTGCATCAAATTCTGCACTTCTTGACATTATCACAAGAGATGTAACACAGAACTTTGTGATTCCCAAGTTAATTTTAAGCGTAAGGGTCCTTCTTGTTTGACAGTCTATTCTGTCAATGTGGGAGGCTTAACCCCGCTGATGTAGATGAGAAACAGATGGACAGGCGGAGGAGAGAAACCAGTTTCTCAGACAGAAAGAGCAGCTTGACCTAAGGAATGGCAGAAGCAATGAGGGGGTTACTGATAAGCCAAAAGTTAGACTATTGTATGAACTCGTAACTCCGCATGCTTGCTAATTACTAAGATCCTTGAAGTGCAACTGAAAACTGATAAAGAGGAACATCCTACCCCAGAACATCCTTAGGCTGGAACGTTACCACACGAAGTGTAAAGTCAGCAGAAATCAGCAGTAACTGGAGGAAAGGGAAAGGTGGCAGGGGGAGATCGTGACCACTGACTCAATTCAAGGCCGAAAAGACTTGCCCCACACACACCTGTAAGGAGCATGTGTGCTAATGTACATAGCAAGTGAGGCTGATTTAAATATAACTAACCAATAACAAATGGTGTAATTACTAACCAATGAGTGTAAATTTGAGTGGGTTTTTGCTAATCATGTAACAGGATAAATGTGCTGTAGTTTTTGTGTGGAGTTGAGCCAACTTTGTGGGATATCACCTGGCTCCCACTTTTGTGCAAACCTGTAATGAAAGAAATACCTTGACTCTGTGTGAATTGGCTTGCACACTGGGTGAAGATCCCACTTTTTGTGACAACACTGCTGTGGTATATCCATGGAGTGACTCCTTCCAGTCTGACAGCTGTGTGCGTGGTTAGTAAAATCTGGAAAGGTCGTTTCCACTTCTTCAACAGTTCCTCTGACCACATCTTCAGATACGCCCAGTCTCCAGATTGGTATCAATGCACAGGCACGTCCAGGGATAAAGGTGCGCTCATGGTGACGTACCTGTGGAGAGAGGACAGAACCTTTCCTAGAGAGATAACACACTCCTTCAGGGAATGTCTCCCTACCATCTTGGGGTTGGCCCCTGTTTCTGTCACCTGGTAAGGGTTACCATACATGATTTCAAAAGGACTAATCTTCTCTTTAGTTTTAGGCTGGATGTGTGTTTGTAGCAAAGCCCAGGGCAAAGCATCTGGCTGCTTTGTCTGAGCCTCTTGGTAGATTTTTACTTCTCTATCTCTTTAAGCTTTGATTCATTCTTTCTACTTTCCCACTTGATTGGGGTCTCCATGGGGTATTGAGATCCCATTTTTCCCCTAATACTTTAGCTAAACTTTGAACGACTTCTGCTATGAAACGTGGGCCTCTATCCAAAGATAGTCCTGTAAGTACCCCAAACCTCGGTATTATTTCCTTAAGTAATGCTTTTGCTACTTCTCTTGCCTCATTGGTGTGACAAGTGAAAGCTTCTGGTCAGCCTGAAAAGTATCCACCGTAACTAAAAGATACCAGTACCCATTTTGCCATGGTAATGCGGAAAAGTCTATTTGCCAATAATCTCCTGGACTGTTCCCGCTCTTTGTCACTGCTAAGAAAATACTTTGGGGGAAGTACGGATTGTTCTTTAAGCATAATTTGCATTTCTTCACTATGCTTTTGGCTATCCCAGTCGTTCGTACACTTAACACTTGTGTTTTCAATGCTTCCACCATGATCTCAATTCCCCAGTGAGTCGCTTGGTGTTGTCTGTTAGCTAGTTCACGTCTAATTTCTTGTGTGACTGTTATTTGATGTGAAGTTTTTTTATGATTTTTTTTTATTTGCCATGGTTTTTATTTGCCTTCAGTAGATTAGCCAATTGGTTGTCCTCTGGTGTATACTGCAGACTCTTAGGTCCCAACCTCTGGACCTTTTCTGGTAAAACCAGTAATATTTGACTCTCAGCTGCTTCTTTTGCAACTTTAATGGCCGTTCAGTTTCCTCTGTGCACTGGACTATTTCCGAATTGATGTGCTTTACAATGCATGATTGCCACTAGTTCAGGCAGATTAATTGCTTGTAATAATTGTTGAATCATTGACCTGTATTTGACTGGGGATCGTTAAGAAGTTAGAAGTCACCTCTCTTTCCAAATGGCTCCATGAGCATAGACTACCCCAAAGACAAAGTTTGAATCTGTCCATATATTAACAATTTAGTCCTTTGACAATTCTAATGCTCTTAGTAGGGCTATAAGCTCTGCTTTTTGGGCTGACGTGTTAGATGACAGAGCTTTAGCCTCAAGTCCTTCTTCAATGGTTACCACTGCATATCCTGCTTTTCGTATTCCATGCCGCATGAAGCTACTACCATCCACGAACAGGTCCCGGTCCGCACTGTCTATTGGTATGTCTTTCAGGTCTGCTCTGCTGGAGTACATCAGTTCCATTGCCTGCAGATAGTCGTGAATTAATTCTTCTCCATCAGGGTCTGTAGTTAGGAAGGTCGCTGGATTCAGGATGTTGGTTACTTTCAATTCCACATCATCTTGTTCCAAAAGGACAGCTTGATACTTCAGCATCCGACTCGGTGATAACCAGTGTCCTCCTTTTTGTTCTAGAACTGTTGTAGCTGTGTGGGGTACAAATACAGCTAGGTTTTGGCTAAGTGTCAATTTTCAGGCTTCTTAGATCAATAACACTGTAGCTGCCACTGCTCAGAGACATGTTGGCCATCCTTTGCTGACATTACCTAGTTGTTTTGAAAAGTACACCACGAGTCTTTTCCACGGTCCTCGTCTCTGGGTCAATACTCCTAGGGCAATATGTAATCTTTTAGGTACGAATAGTTCAAATGCTTTTTGTCTAAATTCGAGAGGCCTAGAGCTGGACCAATCATTACAGTTTGCTTCAATTTTGTGAACGCATCTCTGCACTGCTGAGTGCGAGTAAGGAGTGGTTCTAATTCTTTTCTAGCTTCCAGTTTAACTGGGTACTCTTTCCATCTTACCGGTCTGGTGCCTGGTTTTAGCTGGATGACTACCGGTTTTGCTGCTCGGAATCATCCTGGTGTTCCTGAAGCCCATACCAGAGGTTTTACAGTGTTTTCGACTTCTTCTGGTATTTCCTGTAACTCAGCTCCGTTCTGTAACATAGAAACTTGGGCATCCAAAGCTTTATTTTCAGGAATATGGATTTGAATTCTTCCATTTGCATCCTAATAGTGGCATGGGGCAATCCAATATATAGAGAAATTGATGAGTTAACACCCTTTTCCCCATTCCAAACTTCATAGGCTGGAAAAACAGCTGATTTTCTTTCTGCCCTGTGGCACCAATAATTGATGTGGTCTGATTACTCAAACTGCCCCTGCATGTATTTAATCCTGAATAAGCAGCTCCTGTATCTACTAAAAATTTATTTTCTCTTTCCCCAACTTTACCATAACCAGGGGTTCTGTTAGGGAGGATTCCTATTCATCCCCCGGTCCTGCTCTGTCTGAATCTAGCATCATCATGTTAACAATCTGTCCCAGTACCTTCCCTTGCCCAATTAATTGTGGGCACTCCCTTTTCCAGTGTCCTTTCTGCTTACGGAAAGCACACTGATCCTTGTCTATTGGCATTCTGGCCCTAGGTGTTACACCGGGAAGCCTTCTTCCCTTTGGGCCTTGACAGCCCTGCTCTCTAATCCTACCAGTTCCCTGGGTTATGGCTGTAGCCAGTAACCTGTTATCTCTGAGCTTCTCTTTCCTTTGTTTTTCTTCTTCTGGCTTCTCTCTATTGTCATGTACTTTCCAGACAGTTTCCACCATTTTATCTAACGAGCGGGCATCTGTCCCCTCTAACTTCTGTAATTTACAGTTTATGTCTGGTTTATTTATAAATACATGGGCCAACAAGATAGCATCTGCCTCATTTTCCGGATTCAAGTCAGTGTATTTTCTTGCAGTCCCCATTAGCCTTTCAAGGAAAGCAGAGGGATCCTCATTCTTTCCTTGGATGACCTGATATAATTTAGACCAATTCTTTGACTTTGGTCTAGCATTCTGGATCCCATACAAAATGAATCATTGGTATTCAGTTCATAATAATCTCTAAGCTGGGATGTTGGGATCCCAATTAGGATTATTGGAGGCAAGATGATCCTCTATCCGTCTTGCTTG
>NW_009630738.1:57895-84108 GCF_000690535.1 Cariama cristata | reverse complement strand
CTGAATCCCGTGTGTCCCGCCCCACTGGGGAAGTGAAGAGGGTGGGGGGCACCCAGGTGCAATTTTCTGGCACTGCTCTCCGTGGGCTCTCTTCACCGGCTCGTTTCAGGTACCCTGGGCTGGGTGTTTGTACTCGGGAGGAAAAAAACAGCGTCAGCTCCGGAGCTGGTGGGCAAAGGTGGATATAAGCTTGTTCTTCTCTTCTGACCCCCGTCGTGTTGTGGAAACACTTGGTGCCGTTGGGACATCTTGACATTTCAGGCATCTGCTGTGGGAGCTGCTGCAGAAAAGAAACCCAAAACACAGCTGTCCTCGGAGTTGAGGGATCTGTGTAAGAGATACTCCTCCTCTTCCCCCCTCTCTCTATTGATTTGAGTGCTAGCTCAGCTCGGTGGGAGAGAGCAAACGCTGGAAGCGCTAACGTACGCAGCGTTTATATAATGGAGATGTCTGATGGGTGTTTCTGCCTCTGGAGCTGCGCTCGTTCCCCGAAACGGCTGGAGGAAGGTCGAGGTTTCACCAAAGTATTCTGAGACCGAAGAGCTGTAGCTAACTCCGGCGTGCGTGTGAGGAGAGGAGGGTGAGCTCACCCAGGCAGCGCTCTCCCACACCGGTTTGGGATGGGTGAAATATAGGTTGGCTTAAAAAAATTGCCGTCGTCTCACAGATCTGCTGGCTTTACAGCTGCACTTGCTGGAACCCCTGTGTGGCCCTTGGGCAGATAACAGCCGCTTGCACCTGCCAGTCTGGCCTGGGAGGTTTTTCTTTTCATCTCACCTTCACTATATGACCTGAAGTGTTGTCTTCGAATGTCTTCTAATACCTTGTCTTAGAGTCTTATTGAAAAATACTTATACCAGAAATGTAGCTTTCATATGAACAAGTCTAGTTGTCGATGTTGCTTCCTTACTGCTCATCAAGCAAGGTTCAGTTTCTTACATGAAGTATTGCGGTTTGGTCACTGTTCTGAGATCTCTGATCTTTTAAAAAAGAAAAGCTAATGTTGCTGCTGTGCACTTTTATTTCCATTATCAAGGCATAACACTGAGGGACTATAGCTCGGCTGTCTGTATGCTTTTCACAGTGTCTCTTGTGTTTCTTTCCCACCTTACTGACTGCCCTACAGAACAGCAGACTCTTCTTGCTTTGTTTCGGGCAGCAATCCTAAAAGCAGTAGCTAATTGCCTTGGTGGCCGGAAGGCACGGGCAGTCTTAGTGCCAAGGCCTACGAGCAGATCCCCGTTTCTCTGTTCTGTCTCTGTGGTGGTTGGTTCCTCTTTGTTACACTTGCTGCTATCTCGATAGACGTACTTTGGAGCTGTTGCAGGTTTCCAGCAGTAGCAGTGGAGGAGAAGGCAGGCGTCTCTCATCAGGTGGATAGATTGGACTTTGCATGCTCAGTTATAAAGTGGCCTCCTCCCACTTCCAGAGAGGACGGCATAAGAGCTTTTTTCCTCCAGCGACCTGTTTGGATGGTGTGGGGGGATGTTTGAGGCTCGTTGTTCCTGTAGACCCCAATCTTGAGCAGGTTCTGGTACATCCCTGTACAGGTACCAGGCTGTAGGAGCATGCAGCGGCACAAACTGTATGGTGGAACCTGTTTCATTTAGGAATAGTAGAATTGCAGGGGCAGCTTTTAATTTACAGCTTTAATCTGAGCTTTTCATTTCTAGGATGAACGCTGTGCAAAAATTCCACTGCCTTACATCAGGCGTTTTGATGTTGTAAACATCTTAATAGATTTCCTGTGCTGGGTGCCTGCATGATGTGACTAGATGTTAATAAACAATCATCTTGACAGCAGTTTGTGCCTGGAATACCAAGACTTGGGAAAAGACTCAGACCCACTTCTGGAAGAAGTTCTGTAGAGACTTTCAGCCTGCTTGGTACTGCTGCATTTTGGTAACAGGCCTTCCTCCATCTCCTTTTCTTTCCTTCCTAGGATGTTTTCCTGTTGGCCTGGCTGCAGGCATCCTTCTTGGGCAGCTGCGTTAAGTCAGGGCACGAGTAACAGTTCCTTTTTGGCAGGCTTTACTGATGATAAGGTACATTCTGGTTTCCAGCAGGGTGCTGTCAGCCCCTTCCTTGGCTTGTGCTTCAGAAGTTGCCTCGGAAGTCCAAATTCCTGGGTAGACCAATGCTTTGTCTGCCTGAGAATGCAGTGGGCGTTACTGCTGCTGGCAAGCTACGATTGCTGGCAGCGTGGCTTGTGCTTTGAAATTGGACACAAATCGCTAAAAAGTCCTGTGGCAAAAATAGGTGGAGCGAGCACGCAGCTCCGGTGTCTTCGGCACAGCTGGAGAGAGGCAGGAAGCATATCTCGGGGGCCAGGAGCAAGCTGGAGTAGGACAAACCCAAGTGCGAGAGACGTGGAGCCCTTCGGGTGTTTCCTAGTGCCTGCTGGAAGAAGCTCCCATTCATTAGTTTAGAATGGGTGTCTTATTTTTATTTCTTTCTTTTTAAAGTCATTGTGAGTGGTTTACTGTGTCATAGTGCCGGCAGCTCGGCGCGGCGATGGGCGTCAGGGCTTGCCACCAGCTGCATTCTTTTTGGGACAGTCAGAGCTGTGCCGTTAATTCCTCTCGTCAGAAGCTTGGGGGTTTTTTTGCACATGGATTTGGTCTGGAGATATTTTAAGTCTGCATTTAAATTACTGAATTCGGACATCTTAACTACTTAAAGGAGAGGCGCTAATAGTCTCAGAACTATCTGTGTGTGCACTGCTGTGTATTGCCTGCCTTGGTTGATGGGTGGACTTTTCAAACTGCTATGTGTAACTTCCGTTACACTCAGTAGGATCTATCCCCGGTGGAGTTGGTGCCTTTTTTTAATACAGTGAGCAGTGGAATGTGTGAAACATGCAGCTGACTCGGGACGTTAGCTATCTCCCAGTAGCAGCCCAGGAGATAAGATTATTTGTGTACTGATGTGGTAGTTCCTGTGTTTGAAATGGAGCTGAATAATGTGCTGATCAGCATTAATCTCATGAGAAGTAGAGTAGTTTTGTTTCAAGCAGGTTACTGGAAGGGGGAAATCTGGGAAATTGGGGAGGGGTAGGCGAGGAGAACAGGAAAAAGAGAAAAAGGCCACTTAGCAGTGTCCTGGTGGCTTGAATAAGTTATCCTTGCCAAAGCACTGAGATGTGAGATAATAAGGAATGTTTTACTGAGCTGGGATAATCTCATTCTCAGCAGCCTTCATGTTGCTTTTGTGAATTTCAGGTTTATTTTGGAATAGCTCAGGAGTGATGTTTTTCCTCTGGGTCAGTGCTTAAGAGCTTGCAGTGGTTTTAAATTCGTAACGATCCTTAAGAAAGCTTAATTCTTGAGGACTACAAATAATACTTCTTCTGAATGACACCTTTCTCCTAATTACACGCACCGCTGTGGTTCCCTCCCTGCATTCGTGAAGGGAACTGTCAGTGTCTGATTAAGTGGAAAAAGCACTGGGCTTTGGGGAAAGATTTCAACGTGGGGCAGCTGCTACCCAGAGTCACGATGCCATCTCGTAGTGTTTCTGACCCAGGTCGGGGGAATTTAAATGAAGCATGGTTTCCTTGCTGGCTTTCGGGGAGCCCGACTCCTTTGCTGATGCTGACAGTGCCTGTCTGTTCACAGGGTGCCTTTTGGAGGCTGTTGTCGTCACTCGTAATGAGAAGCAAAGTTGATGAGCTGAAATAAATCTAGGAGCATATGTAGGTGTCAGAGTGACCTGAAATGTTTTCAGTTGGCTTGAGGACAAGTGCTGTATTGCTCACACTCTGCTTACCTCTGTAAGGTGGCTAAGCTACTGTTTGCATAATTTAGATAAACGTTTGGACGAGATCTGTAGAGGCATCATGTGATATTACTCTGTAGTATAAGGTGATCAGGATTTGTACTAGCTGGAATCTTTGTTTGGGGAATATAAGGGTGGAAAATGGCCTCAAGTAATGTATTTTATCTAAAGCACTTCTCACATAAGGCTTCCTGTACTGCTTTGTCAATACTGACGTGCTCTTACCAAGCTGTGGGCACTGTTACTGCTGTTTCTCGATTGGAGAAAGGAAGACAGTGGTTGGCTTTTTGCAGCTTTTGCAGAACTGGAGTTAGGAACAGATTTATGCTTCTACTTCCAAATACCATCCCAAAGACGTGATGCATTTTTATATTTGATGGAGGGGAGGAGGGAAGCCTCTCCCTGATGCTTCTTGCAGATCACTTTTGCTTGAAGGTACCCGAAGGCCGGTAGCGGAAGGAACGCTTACCCACATACCTGTGGCAAGTACAAAATGTTGTTGGCTAAACGTGTTAGAGTGGGATAGCAGAGTGGAACAGCCAGCGATGTTGACAGCTGCCCGCAGCAGAGCGGCAATGATGCCTAGAAGACTTTCCTCCTCTCCCTGCTCTTGCCGTAGTGTGCTGTAATGCAATTTGAGGAAGATGACAGCAGCGGCGTAATGGGGAGGCAGGAAAAAGAAGCTTTTTCTCCCTTGCAGGAAACCAGCAGCGTAGGGCGTTTCATACCTCCCCTGCTGCTAGGATTTCCAGCTACAGATGAACGAGACTAGCGAGACCCATTAGCAGTAACTTGGCTAGCATAAGTAGTTCATGTCATCTCTCTATATTGTTAAACCAGAATCCTATTGTAGTGGAGCAGGCTTCATTGTGTATAAACTGGGAGGTGCCCTTGGATCAGCCAGGACTAGCACAGACCAGCTTGCAACGGCTGGAACACACCTCTGACTTGAACACGGTATCTGAAGAGTGCTCCTCGGCTTAATGTTTTTGTGTTTGTTTAGCAGTTTGTGGCTGCTTTTACTGACCCTCTGTCCCAGATGGTTAAATAATCTGTTTGATGTTGTACTGTTGCAACACCCAGGAAAAGAATTTATATTGTGCTATGGGAAGGCTTAAACGGTGTTGGACGCTTGGCTGTGATGACTAAGGGGTAGGCTTGCAAATTTGCAGCCTGGAAACAGTCGTGTCCTTAGCAAATGGTCTGACCGCAGCCAGGGTAACCTCTTAGCTGGGGCCTGTAGTGTTTGTTGTAGTCTTGTGTATGCGAAATGTTTGTTTGCCTTGGGGTGAAATTGTTAGATGCCTTATAGTCTCCTAAATCTGCATGACTGTGGACTTGGAGAATTAATGTGCAGTGCTTCCTTCCTTGCTTTTTAGCTGGCCAGCTGATCATTCATTCATTTGTGAACTTTAATAGCCTCAGATGAGAATAATGCTGGATGTGGAGCATCTCTAAACCTGGCCGTGATCCGATTTCACTGTTTTCAGTTCTGATGTAGAGGTACACTTACCTCAAAGACAACCTCTTTGCTTTTCTGCTGGTTTAACGTATTCTGCCTAAACCCTGCAGTGGCCACTGCCACGTGGCGTGGATGAAGTCAGACTGGACAACTGTCATGAGCCTGGAAGGCTGCCCTCAGTTTTTGCTGCGGAGAGCCTGCTTGCTGGGCTGGAATTGGTTGGCCACAACGCTAACGTGTGGCTGCAAACAAAACTAAACCCGGTTTTACAAAAGCAGTTGCTGGCTGGCTTGAAAATCTTGTAACAACTCCTCATTTGCAGTGCTTGAGCGGTAAGGACGTACTTACCGTTCTTCAGATGGGTTGGTGGCAATCCTTCTTGTGCAGCAGTTGTTGGGTGCAATAGGCAGCTCTTTTTACTCTTTCTGGCAGGAATCGGTGCAGAGTGTGGATGTGCTGCTCAGGTATTGCACGTGCCTTACAAGGTTTCTATCGGTATTTTCCTCTTGGGACGTAAGGCAGTTTGACTCGTTTTACTGTGGAGTGAAGTTGGCCTGTTGGCTCAGCATGGCTCTAAGCTGGCTCTTGTACGTATTTAAGCCCTTCAGTTGAATGTGTAAAAGCATCTTTCAAAGGCAGTGCCTGATCTCGGACTGGGAGCGCGTGTAGTTTGAGTGCTAGTTGGGTATCGGCTGTGGTTGCCTAGTGTCAGCTGTTAGGCTACAGTTTAAGGTCTTCCCCCTTCTTGCAGTTTATTTTAGCATCTTAGTTCTGTTCTCCCACTTATGCCATGGCAGATGTGCGAGGAGAGAAGGTGTCTGATCTGAATCCTACAAAAAAAGGTTTCCAGGGCATTTCTCTTCAAAGCTGTAACAAATGCTGATGGAGCTCAGTGTGAGAGGAGGTGATGGGCTGTGGTGTGGGAACGTGACCGTCTTAAGCAGGTATTGCAGTGAAACCCTTCTGGCTGCCACTGACCTTTGAAATTATGGCAAGTGCAAGCTTAACATGGCTCAAAAAAAGGGTATGTCTATAATAACCAGAATATGTGACCTGTGAAGTCATTCTTTTTGGAAGTCTCTAATTCTGGAATGATTGACACCTAGAATGGTTGATGGCAAGCTTTTAAGTTGATATGTTTAAAAGTACTGTGCAGATTGACACAGAAACCTTCCTTTTTGCTAAGTTGGGCTACTGTGGTAAGTCGGGTTTTTTTTCCCTTCTGTGCCACCTCAAGGTCAAGTCTTAGCTTTTATATTGTCAGCAGCTTTGTGAAATGAGGTGAGGGGTACTTTGCAGACTGCAGCCGTCCTTGAAAGCAAAGTTTCTTCTGGTAAGTTCAGGTCACATTTAAAATAAAATTTAAAAGTACCCCCTTCCCTTTCCACATTTGCTCCTGGTGGTGCATTGTGCTTTTTTCTGGAACACAACTTCCCACGTGCAGCTTAGATGGTTTCCAGGGTTGGTCTGCTGGGCAGCAGCTTAACATCTAGGATGCCATTGCAACCTGTCAATCCTTCATGATTTTAAAGTCCTCTGGTTGTTACTGCAACTAAAACTGACTCTATCCTTTCTAGCCCTCTTGACTTTGGTCTAGTTAGTCCCTCGCTGCTGCTTTTAATAGCAGTTTGCCGGTTGTGTGCAGCCTGTCTCTCCTCTTCTTGCTCCCGCTGCCCCCTGCAAACAGGGCTGCGAGCGGAGCAGGCTGCTGGTTGCTCATCTGCGTGAATGTCAGTGCCGTAGCCTGTCCTAGGGTTACTCTAACCAGAAACCTTAAACTCTTTTATTTCTGTTCCCTCTCTAGTGAAAAAACAGTGCTAAGATGGTAACCTGAAGGCTCCTGAAGGCATGCATCTGACTTGTTAAATAACTACTGAAAAGGTTGCACCTGGTTTTCTTTGTTCTGTTATACCTTTTAAAGGTGACATTCAGGATCCCTTAAAAAGGAGAGGAAAAAAAGGGAGGGGGAAGGAACTTACTAAGGATTTGGAGAGGAAATATGCTGTGTCCTTTCTCCTGGAGAGCTCTATGAAGTACAAGTAACAGAGGAGCACTCTCATGTGTATCCTGGGGCACGAAGGGCATTTCTGTTGTTCTTGTCTGTGTGGCTGCTGGGTTGATGGGGAAGAGAAGGCAGTTGGAATTAATGTGATGTAGAGCCGTGAGAGGATTGTGCAGCACCTGGCAGTCCGTGGAGGCTGGCTCTTTCAGACACCAGTGGGTTTAATAAGGATGCTGCTCAGAGAAAGGAGCCTCTGCCCCCTTCTCTTGTGATACACATGAGTTCAGGGAAAGAAAACTGGAAGTAAAACTCGCTCTGGAACCGACAAAGCTGCAAATCACATGGTTTCACGTGCTTTTCCGTTCATCCCCACCCTTATACCACAAAATCAGAACAAAACAGTTCTTTAAAATGATGGTTTGGGAGATAGGCTGTGAGCCCAAAGAGGTTGGATTTGTGTGTATGTGCTACCATAGCTAAGTGCTGAGCTGCTAGTGTCTGAATTGTTGCTTGAACACAAAATGCCAAGCTGGCACCTCTGTTTGTGATGTGGGAGGGAGGTTTTGGATTTTGGGAATTACACCGTGTCATCTTACACATGCCAGAAGTCTGAGGCAGGCAGAGTAGTACCCTTTATGGGAGTTAACTGCAGAGACACCTCTTCCTCCCTCAAAGCCTTGAATTTTCACTTTGCTCTTAAAATGAGCTGCTCAAGGCAATGCTATTAACTCTCCTCTCTAAGCAGACTTTGCAAATTTAACTTTTTTTTCAGGACTTAATTTGATTGGGGAAACAAATGACTGATCCAAAGCTCCCTGCCTCTTGTGCAGTGTTTTTTTTGCATACATCAAAATTAGCAGCCTCATGCAGGTCAGAGAGGTGTGACGATACGGAGCCCTGTTATTTAGCAGAAGGACTAACAGGGGTCGTGGGAAGGCACCGAAATGTCCAGCAGTTGACCTTGATGCCAGTCATCAGGGAATAGCATGAAGGCATCAGAAACTTTCAGTTGACTTGAATTAGTAGTTGCCCTTTTTGGAAAACAAATACATCTGTTTCAAAACAGTCTTGCATATTAGAGAAGAGCTCCCAGAGCAGAGATTGGTTTTGCTAGGAAAACTGGTATCATTGTAGGTGGCCAGCTGTTAGGTGAATAAGATAAAACTGGACAGATTTCTTTCCTCTTGTACTTTGTGTTAATAGATGCAATCAAAATGGAGATAGGGTATTTCAACAAATGATGATTAAGTGATACTCTCACCTTAATGGAATGATGAACTGCAAGCGAGGTTGATTAGAAGTCTTGTGATGTACGGGCAGTCGAGGTGTTTCTTGTAAGTCTGAAGTTGACTTGCAAAATGGAAAAAGTATAGTTAGGGATTTGAACCCAGCTAATCCCTAAAAATCTCTCTTAATTGCTCCTGACTAAGCAATTTTCATTAGACTGGAGCAGTGACACACAGATGTAGCTCGTACCCTGTTAATTCATAGCTTCTGTTTTCAAAATATCTTCTGATGTGTTCTCGGTAATACCGTTGACTGAGAATTGACCGTAAAAATGCACAGCAGAGCTCTGAAGGAGGCTACAGCATACCATAGAGGAGTCTCGCAAAGCCGGACAGCCCTGCGTTAGCGAGCTCATCGTTTGCTTTTCGTCAGTGCAGTGATCACTAAGCACTGCAGCTCTTGAGAGTTTGAATCGATGGTATTTCTTGGTGGAAAGGGCCGTCGCTTGCTTCGGTACGTATTTCACAGTGTGGCTTTTCTTCTTGGGTAAGAGAGAGCGAGGAATAGGGAACTTCTGTGAGCTAACTGGAAGTTGTGATTGCTGCCAGAGAAACCTGAAGACTCCCTGTCCCTCTTGACCATCTTAATAACGTTCTGGAGCACTGCTTCTGAAGCCAGTTACGATGCTGGTGTGGCTGCAGAAATAGTGGCCGCTCTTCTGAGATACTTTCTGAACAATGTGTTGGCTGTCTTATATGTGTGGAGAGGTAACCATTCAATTTTGATTTATTTGCCACAAAACGCTTCAGGTATTATATTGTCTTATGTTTTGGTGTGACAGAATCAATTCTCTGGCTCTCTGCAGTAGAACTGTGTTACCTGGCTCTTACTGCAGACAAAGTTGTTCACTTCAGCTTCTGTTCCTTGATTTTTCTCAGATCTCAGGAATCCTCTCTTCTTAGAGGGCGTATGTGTCTGTCTAAAATCATTTGGTAAACCAGGCCAGCTGCTAATGTCTTTTAAAACACTCCCCCAGTGTTTCACAACTTATAAGCCAATTCTGTTATTAAATGATCTTTCAGTGTGTTGTTCCTCTTCAGCACATGCTATGGGTCCAAAAATTGGTGGCAGAGCTACCCGGATGCCCTTGTCCGAAGTCTAACCCCCGTTCCCTGCTCCTAAAAGGAGCTTTTGTGTGCTATCTGTAGCTGGTTGTGCTGTTTTCTTAGCAAACCAAGCCGTTGCTGGAAACCAGGTGGTCTTGGCCATGAGTGGTCACTGCCCACGCACTCCTACCTTCAGGAGGCCAGGGGTAAGGCTTTTGGGCTGGGGCCAACACTTTTGTTTTGGCGTGGTTTCCCACTTTTGCCTGAGCTTTGGGCAGGCTTTTTGTGCAGACCTGTTCAGCAGAAGCCCTGGGGCAGGTCCACGTTTTAACCTCTGGCTTTCTTCCTTTGCAAGGTGCGATGCAGTGGCGGTAGCTGCCTTGTGTATAGCAAATAGGACTTGTTTGTGCACAGCGGTTCTTGTCGGGCTTGTGATCAGGGGATTTCTAATTTTCGGTTGGGATGATGCCACTTAACACAATCAACTGCTGTTAAAATCTCCCTGCTTTTGCTAAGTGACTGTTACAAGGAGCAGCCCCCAGCAAATCGTGAACCCTTTGAAATGTTTCGATGAAATGCTTGACAGTGTCGGGCCGGTTTATTTCCCTTCTGTTGTGCTTTTTTTTTTTTTAAGGGCTGAATTTTTAGCTTTTCATTTTTCTGGTTGTCACAAGCCATGCATTATTTAAGTAGCTTCTCTTTGTTTTAGCAACTTGAAACAAGGCAGAAATTCACCTTGCTCGCAGGCTACCAGCAGACACGTTTGCTGCCCGCAGGCAGAAGGTAGGAGTTGATGCTCTTCTGTCAACGTAGGTGAGCAACAGCAGTGTTGCTGTGTGAGGGAGATGCTTAAACACACAATGATTTGATGTTGCTGACATCTCCTTCAAGTTGCTCTTCTTTTTTTTTTTTTTTGCCCCCACTCCCCGTTCGGTTGGGATTTCAATTCCTACCTCCCCTGCAGTGCTTTCTGTCTAATCCTGTTGCCATGAGCTAGAGCCAGAAAAGAGTGCTTTGAGTCTAGTCCCATCTTGGATATGTGGGAGTTCAAGATTTCAAGTATTGTAAGTAGGGGAAAAAAATAAATTACACTGTGTTTGGGAGGAGGGTCTCCCCTTGACTGTCGCTTTAAATTCCAGCACCGTCTGAAGATGCTCATTGCAGCACAAATGCGAGGTGGAAGGAGCAGCTTTGAGTTCTGCTCCAATTACTGCAGTCCAGAAATGCCTGCATATACCGAGAGTTTAAATATATGCACAGTACTGGTGCTTGCTATTTTTAGGTTAGGCTAAAAATACATAACGTGGTGTTTGCAGAGATTTTGAATGGGTTTTGGAAATCCTGTGTAAGCATTCTGTGTGCACCTGAGACCTGCTTCACCTCTTAGCAGCTGATCCGTCAACTTATAGTGGTGGTTGGGAGCAGTGGTTTTGTAGATGATATTTTTGCACGTATGAGAAGCTTGTTCGGGAAGTACGGGTGACTTCAGCTGTCAGTCTGAGATCTAGTCAGTTCAGAGAACAGGTATACCTGAGTCCCTGATGGTCTCTGATTTTTCCAGTAGCTATTCTGTTAATGGGTTCTCTTCTCAAGTTGCTGTAGGAAAAACCTTCATGGGGAGGATTTTATTGTCTGTGCAGTGAAACAACTCGGATGTGCAGAGTCATAAATACATGGAGTAATGTGGAAAACGGGAGGGAGATGTGGTGGAACTGCATCTTCAGTAAGGCGGTCTTCACTGTGCTGTCAGCGAGTGGCTTTGAGGTCGTGACAAGAGTTTTGTGTCACCTGGATGCTGTACAGGGATTCAAGTCCCAAAACCAGTTTGGTGTGCTGTAGTACAGGAGGGAGTTTTTAAGGAAAAATTGTGGCGGGGGGGGGGAAGCTTGCAAAGTGTATATCTGCCTGCTGCCACGACTTTTTCTTTTAAAACGGTTCTAGTATCCTTTCCTTGACTATATTGCAAAAAAGCTGATGGTCATGTTAGAGCTTGGTTATAGGTAGCCTTATTCTTTACCTATAAATAGACACTGAAATCACTGAGGTAGTGTGGAATAGCTTCTTTCCATCTGTCTTGCTTGCTTTTTTATTATGTTGTTTATGTAGGGCAAGACCCTAGGGTGGCTTTGATCTTGTTACTTCACATTCTTGGCGGCCTAGTGCTATAAATATGAATAAACTTCTTATTCATGCCACTAGATGGAACTGGCCCATGCTTATAGATATTTGTTTAAACTTGAGCTCTGTACGGAGTATTGACAAAATGAATTGCTAGCTCTTGGTGGAAGCTTGGCTTTTACCCTCAAAGCAGTGCTTTAGCGAGCTGCTGGGGTTTTTATGCAGTCTGTTTTGAAATAGAAAAGTGGTACATTACCAGTTCTTTCCAGTCGTGGCTCTTTGTTGTTGTTGCCTTGACTATATATTACAGTTAATGCTATTCATTGTTTTCCTGTTTTTATATCACAATTTTACATTTATTTTTTGGTAATGTGTGTGCATCTCTCCCTTGCACAGGGAGGTAGACAGTCTGTTATCCCAAATTTCATTTCAGATTGTTTCCTGTACCTCTTTCTTGATGCTCAAGGTTGAAGTGTGCAAGTTCCTCCCTATGGGAACTAGAGCTGCCTATAGAGAATATGGTCTTCATGTTAGTTTTGTGGCTTATCCCTTGTTCTTGCATGGGAAGAGCTCTGGTTTAGCCAGAATTGGACAAAGCACCATTTGAGCTATTTGGGAGAAGACTTTTTAGTGAATGTGCGGAGCATTTGTGGTGTTGACCTACCCACGTGTACACGTATACCCAGCTCTGCTAACACGTGGCATGCCTCTGTAGGGGAGAAATATCCAAGCCACTTAGCTTTGCTTAGAGCAAATCCAAGCAGACACCTGTCTAGCCTCTGTCCTCACCGCTTGATGCTATGAGGGCTGATCTGTGGCTCTCATGAATGTCCTTGTTCCTCTCCAGCCAGTCTCGGAGTGGTCCTTTGCCATTTTTGCCTGCCGAGAGGTTCCTTTGTTGAACGTGAGCCTGGATGAAGGCAACTGAGATGAGGTGGGTGCTAGCCATGCAGGGGCTGTTGCTTGTTGGAAGGAGTGCTTTGTAGGACCAGCCTGCTGGGAAGCAGAAGTGGTTGCGTGGGTACATGAGCTGAAGAGGTGTGGGTGCTGCTCCTGGCTTTGCTGCTAGCCTGCTTGGTGGCCTTGGCCACACTAGTCCTTTCCATGCTTCCATTTCTCCGTTTAAATAGCAAGAAGCATACTGATTCTTGTTTTCTAAGGTACTGAGAGGGCTAAGGATGGAAAAATGCTGTGCAGGACTAGGTGGTAGCTCTTCACGAGTACCGGGGAAAATACAGCTGTAATAATGTGGATGTGACCTTTTAAAAAGGACAGGGTTTTCACCAAGTATGCTTACAGTGACCCAGCTACTGAACTGCCACTCCAGCAGCTGTCTGCAATGATGAGAATAGCACCTTCATGCCATTCTGACAAATAAAGTAAGATTTATTTCTCCTTGCTTGTAAGGCAGAATCACAGAATGGTTTGGCTGGAAGGGACCTTAAAGATTATCCGGTTCCAACCCCCCTACCATGGGCAGGGACACCTTCCACTAGACCAGGTTGCTCAAAGCCCCATCCGCCCTGGCCTTGAACACTTCCAGGGATGGAGCATCAATAACTTCTCTGGGTGACCTGTGCCAGTGCCTCACCACCCTCACAGGGAAGAATTTCTTCCTTATAGTTGTCTAAATCTTGCCGTCTTTCAGTTTAAGAAGCTGAAGAACCTGGTGGAAATACTCCCAAAATCTTGGTTTTGAAGCATTTTCAAAGAATCAATATGATGCTCATGGAGCTGCTTACTGGAAATAGGGTGTGCTCCTGAGGTTTCGGGGCTGAAATACAGGGTTAGTTGCATATTTGTATTCATGCTGGTTAGAAGAGGCCTCTGCAGTTCCTTAGCTCAATGTTCCACCCAAATTGGGACCGTCACCAGTGCTGGGACCAGGTGAGCATGACTGTTTGTAGCCAAGCCTTGAAAACATTTATGGTGGAGGTTCCCTCTGGAGGAGGCTGCTTCAGGCACCAAGCCATGCTGCTGGCACCCTTTATGTGTGTTAAGCAAGTGTCCTGCTCTGCAAATGGGAAAACGCTGTTGCCGCACTCATTGATCCCGCTGCCTGTGGTGCGAGGCTGTGGACCACATCTGTGCAGGCTGTTCTGCAGGAGGGTCTGTTCCTGCCCAAAACCAGCCAAGTCTCGGCGCTGCCGTGCAGCGTGTGCTTTCTGTGAAATGTGGCTTGGGTTCTGGCTTTTTTTAAGTGCTAAATTACACTTTATTATTATTTTATCCTGTGTTAAGATATTTTGATGATATTGACTAGTTCCTGGGAGGGGTATAGTTATGAATACATAGTATGCATCTGAACTGATTTCTTCATTTTGCTGTCCTAGCTGCAAATCCTGTCCCTTGCAGAAGAGGTTAAGTGGAATTATTGAGGAGGAATTTATACTGCTCTTGTGTACCAGCAAACAGGACTTTATAGCAGATCCACCATTTTCTTCCAACATATGCATCAGTAAATATTTAATAATACAGATTCCTCCGTGCTCTAATAATGAGATCAATATTTCTCAATAAAAAGACCTCCTTTGTCGTTCCAGTGATCAAATTGTGCTCAGAGTTCCTGTATGTATTCAGATGCTCTGCAATAGCAGGAATTGAGAGCTATAAACTGACAGAGTATAAAATGGAAACCTACTGTTCAGGTTGCAGTGATTCCTCTGACCTCCTAATCCTGTTTGTGAACCTCCAGCTGGCTCGTTGTGCCTCTGTCAGAACAGGTAGGAGTAGCAAATTTTAGTCCCAAAAGCTCAGTCCTGTGAAGGAACCTGATCCCTGTCGTGCTTTGGTTTTGGTTTGAGAGCAGGTGGCGTATCCTGGAACTTGTACCAAACCCTCATTGAGGAGGGAATGTGTTGTAAATCTGGGAAGTCCCTTCTTTAAAACAGCAGATGGTGGCAAGAAGGTGTGCTCTGTAAATGTGACTTGTTCCATGCTGATTCACAGTGCAGGCACAAAACACGCATTTATATCGTGCCCTGCTGGGGGTGCAGCTTCCTTCTGACGTGCCAACAACATGGACGTTGTGGAAGTGAGCTCAAAGCATCCCTGGTCCCTCTGAAGTTGTACCTCAGCTTGGCAGCACACAAGGGAATTTGGGGTGTGATGCTGGTGTCTCCATTTCAAGGCTCACTTTGTGGTTCAGCTCCTCGACAGCTGGGCTATCAGGTCTGACCCATAATATTGGCTGTTCACCTTGGTGCTAGCGTTTCTGCAGCACTTGTGCGTGGTGTGACTTCATGGCATTATGTGCAATAGGGTATGGTTGTAATGGCATCGACTGGTACGTTTGAACTGCAGGCTTACATGGTGTTGCCCTGTGGCAGCTCAGGCAAGTGGCTTTTGTTCCTCTCGCCAGTAGATAGTGGTGGAAACACTGCTATGGGAGTTGATGCATCGGGGGTTTGACTTCTTGGAAACAAGAGAAGATCCACATATGGGGAGGGTTTGAGTCCTGGCTGGACAGAATTACATCCTCCCACCCCTTTCTGTGATTGCATAGCTATAAGCATCTTTGTGTCTTCTCCAGAGAGGCTTCTTGGGCCTGACTGCACTCTTCAATCGCCTGTCTTAACTGTCGGAACAGAAGATAAGGAAAACATGTCCACTTTTAGGCGCTGAGAAGGTGGCACAGAAAAATATCCTCGTGGAGAGACTGTGCTGGAAGAGCCAGGAGAACCCCTAAAATGATCTAGTGACTTAGTCTTTGGAAAACCTGATTAGGGTGCTGCTGAGTTTGCCTTAACTCTCTCCTGGTTTTATTTTGTCTTCTAGTTCCTCATGTGAGCCTGACTGCCATGCCTGGGCATTGACGCCTTTGGGTACAGCTGTTTAAAATGGCAGAGAGAGGTGGAAATGAAGAAGTAATTAACTTGAACAGCTTCCGTAGTCACAGAGGGAAAGGTGAGTACTGATTTGTGCGTATTTCTGAAACTCTCTTTGTAAAACTCTGCTTACAAGCAGCGGGATTCATAGATACTAAACTTGCAAGAGTGGTGTTAATGGGAACCTGCCAGTGGTCTGTTTTGCCATGTCGTACACTGCCCTGTTACACGTACTGCACAGCCACCTACAGAAAATTCTCTCAATTTATGCAGACATACAAAATATTTTTCTCTTGTCTTTCTCATGTTGTACTGCCTTAAGGCAGATTACTAACTTCTTGGGAACACCATGTAGAGGTATTTCAGCAGATCTGAGGGGCTTATGGTGTTCCACCCTTCTGAGGACCTCATAGGAGAGAGGCTGGGTCTGCATTCATATCCTCATAGGGCTGTATGCCTTGGTACCGTTCCTCCAAGAGCGGAATTCAAAGTGGTGCTTTCTGTGTATGCCTGAAAGGTGATAAATGAATACTCATGAGTACTTATGCTAAAGCATAAGCCAAAACATTGTGTGAAATCATAGGGAAAGCATGGTTGTATGCCGTCTCTGCAGTACGGAAACCCTATCTGTCCTGCCTTCCAGGAGCTGTGTTCAGTAGCATCTATATTGCACTCTTGGCAAGCCTTGAGGGGCAATGTTGTCCTCTAACAGGAGGATATCTTCTGCACCCACGGCCAGGGGCCCTATCTCAGTCTTGCATAAGGTACTCCTGCAAAGTCAAACTCTTTTGGAAGAGGCCAAATTGCACAGGGAACCTTATCTCTCCTCTAGAATGCACTGCGCATGAATAAAAGAAAATATATCGTCCCTGAGATACTGAAAGTTCAGGACTTCTCTGCAAAAATTAGGAAGTACTCTGTACGTGGCTTGTTCAGAATAGTTTTTGCAGCAGCTTGACTTGTGGTGAAGTTTGGGATAGAAGAATCGCTGCGTAAGTGACAGAGTGACTGTTTCATGCATGTGCCGTTGTGGTGACCTACAGTTTATGCAGGTGTTTTGCACAGAGGGCTGAGGGAGGCCGGAGTTGCTGTAACAGTAACTTGCAGAGGAACCACTGACCTTTGAGTGCTTCTTCCCTGTTGCCGCAATGCAAATGTGAAGATTGCTTTTTCAGATGTTTCAGTGCTTGTGCCCTGTAATTTCAGTTATTTACCTTTAGCAAATAGCTAACTTTACTTACTTTACTACAGACTGGATAAACCGCAGGGACGAAGGTCTTATCACGATATCGGATTCCTCGGATGAAGAATTACCTTTGTTGCTGGAAATGCCAGCAGAGCAGCAGCGTGAGGAAGATGACGATGATGTAGTCATCTTGGCAGAGGTAATTTTTCATTCTTATACTTGCCCTGCTTTATTCATGGCCTTTATAGCCAACTCTTGTGCAAATATCTGATACGTTCCTTTGAGAGTCCTGTCTGGTTACAGTAATTTACTTAGGAAGTCTGAAATGAATGTTGAAATGATGGCATTTTGCTGGCTTTAAGTGTTTAATCATATTTGGGTCACAGGAGAGGAGAACTAGACTGTTAAACTGCATTGTATTTAAAGTTCTGCTTAACAAAGGCTGTAGCTTCCATAAAGTTATCTCTCTACATCCAGAAAGGTGGAGTGCTTTGTAAGAGGACTTGATGTTCCTTAGAACGCAGGTTTACAAAACGTGCCTTGTTTGACCTTGTATGCTTTATATTCCTCTATGCTATTTGGATTTTTATTGGTCTGTTACAGGCCCTTACATTTTTGCAGTTTTAGAAAGCCAGCCCACCTGATAAATCTTCCACTGGCACAGGCAGTCACAGAGAGGAGGGCCAAAGGCTTTAGCTTACCCTGATTATTTAGTGTCTAATTTCATATCTAAGCCATATTAAGAATATATTCCACTTTTCTGTTAAATTAACCGGAGACATTGAGAAAATGGGTTGCCAAGCTGACCTTTCTGTTTCTTAGTTGAAAACAGTAGCAGACAATATTCAGGCTCTGTTGGCATACAGCAGTCTGTCTGCCAGAGGCAAGAACAAGGCCAGAGATTAATGTATTAAGCTTTGGTTCCTGCCTGTTTAAATAAATAGGTGAGAATGCAAATATGCCATCAGTTAGTTCCTCTTTCCCAGGCTGTTTTGCTGGGAGGGAAGTGGGTACTGAGATGAGCTTAGGGAATTACTCCACTCTGAAAGTCCTGTGTATCCCCAGTTCTGCCAAATGTTCTCTTAGCACCTGGGGACAGACTGATGATGGAGTTCAGTGAAACAGAGAGATGTGGATTGCAGTTTTATGCCGCCTTAAGCACCTTGCTAAACAAACTTTTCATCTGTTTACCATCAGAAATTTGATTAGATGCAAAAGATCATCTGGCATAAGGATTCTGACATGCAGACAAGAACTCCTACTTACTCTTGTCTGTCTTCTTTTTAGACCCCAAAGCACCAGCAGCTTCTGCGTCCCAATGTCATCAGACCTGCTGCTCAGTGGCAGGGTGTAAACACTGTGGGAGAAGGAGGATCAAAAAGTGGTGTCAAGCCCTTGAGAAGCATATATCTGCAAGATGAGATCTCAACTCTGCTGTGCCAGGGTGACCGGTATAATCACACGTTGGAGAGCAGTGCTGGACCAAGCAGGGATGAGAATATGAACTTTGCCTTGCAGCAGCCTGGACCGTCTGAGCTTAATGGCCCCAGGTTTGAACTTACAAGTAACCAGGAGCCTGGTCCAAGTTTGCTTCCAGCAATAAAGACAAGTCCACAGCCTGTCGTTAACAGAGAAATCATTAGTCTGGAGAATGCAGACCTTCCACCACAACAGGAAGAAAAGGTGGAAGCCCAGGGATGGCAAGGAGAAGACTTAGAGCCAGAGCAAAACCTCGGAGGAGCAGCTGCTGCAACGGCTGCAGACCAGGAGATCCCGAAGAACAGCCAGCAGGATCACCCATACTTCCAGCCGTTGGAAGGCGAGCCACATGCTGCAGTGAATGGTTGTGTTCCTCAGCAAGGGCAGCCTGAAGCAGACCCAGGATCTTCAAGGGCATATGGAGAGGAGGCTCCTGGGCCAGCCTTTCCCCGACCTGAACCACAGCAGGATGGGATTCCAGGTCCTGCTTCGCCCCAGCTGGCACATCCACCAGAAGAAACGGGTCAGCAGGCAGCGATAGACAATGAACAGCCAGGTCCAGCATTCCCCGCACAGGGCTCTCATGAACTTGGCTCTAGTAACGTGCCAGAACAAGGAGCTGCTGGACAGGACCAAGACCTCACTGCACTGCTCATCAGAGAGACAGTAAGTATTCCCAGGGCTTGTTTGCCTTCTGTGTGCATGTTATTTTCAGACAGGTTTTTCAAGGTGTATAGTGTTTCACATGCTCAAAGCACAGCCCTGTTGACTTCAGCTGCAAATCCTCTTCGTTTTGGCTGAGACTCAGCTATGCACCAGGTGAGGAGCGTGCAATGAACTATCTTAGAAAACTTTGGTTTGAAAGAATAACCCCAGCACTATGGCAGATGCGAATCCCGAGGACACTGTTTGCTTTAGGATGGACTCTTGGCCAGAGAGATTTAGCAGAACTGATTGTGGGGTCTCAAGGGCACAGTGAGGTGAAATAACATGGGTCTGTTCCCCTAAAGGCTACTGCCTTCTCAATTCTGCTAGATTTTTTTTTTTGTCTGGCTGATTCCTAACCCAACTCTGTAGAGTGGTTTTGGAATGGATGTAGAGCTAAACGAGCAAAACTGAGATACTAAACACTGGCAGAGGGATAGAGGGTGGAGTAGACAGGGCTTAGAGATACATGGCTGAGAGCCGTGGCTGCTTTCAGCTGGCTTGCCTAAAGTAGTTTGGTCCATGGCCATGTTAAGGCCACCATGGTGATCAGGGTAATGGATTTCCGAGCAGTAGCACTGAGGGATTACTGGATAAGCAGCACAAAGACGCGTGTATGTTAACTCCACATGCTGCTTTCTGATTCTGTGTGTGAAGCTTAGCATGAGGGGCACTAGCTACAAGAACTGAACCACCAAGAAGGATACTCCTTAACCTTTGGTATAATCAGCAGCTTGAGCAACACGGTGTATATTTAAAAAAACGAAACAAACAAAAAATGTGGTGATGCTTCATATGTTTAATGTTTTCCCCTCCAGTGCACACTCTGCCCCTTGATTGCTAGGGAGGAAGAGTCTCTCTTGATGCCTTAGGGAATACTTTTTTGCAAACAAGCATATTTTACCACATCTGTATCTTACACCAGCACCCCCATCTCCTCCAAGTCTTCCCTCTGCATCCCATATCTGATTCTGTTTGGGAAAACTGGGGTTGAGGAAAATATTCTTTAAGTAGCAGTCCAACAAAATTCGGTTCTTTCCAACTAAGACCTTTCTGATGAGTGCCTCGCTTTGAGATGGGTAAGTAGACGCTCTTGCATTGTCAGGGTTGCTTGACAACCCTGACCAGTCCAGTCTTGCAAAGCAAAATGTCATACAGCGCAATCGATTGCAATACTGGTACAGAAACCCAACAAGAGAGAGCAGCAAAGAGCGCTCTTTGCTACGTGGCCAATGCTGGGAGAGCTTTCCCAGAAATGCCGGTAAAGGTTTGTTGTCTGTTCTGATCTCGTTGCTAGTGTGTCTGGGTTCTTTGGGTGGGTATACGTATTGTTGCATTTTTTTCCTTTTGCTTTGGAATGTTGTATTTCAGCACACATTCTGGAACTCCCTAATCTTCTGTCTGAAGGTAAATATTAGCTTTTCTTGTGTTGTAGATCATACCTACGTGCCTTGCCTCTTTCCATCTAGCCTGAATCACTTGTTAGGCCAGCTGCTCATGGCCATTCACATCACTAACCATACTCTTCAGGTGAGAAAGAGCTGTTAGCAATCATCCTATGGAGCAAAGGAAAGCCAGCAGCTTGTGGTGTCCAGGCTGGATGGATATAAATGGTCTCTTGAAATCCGTTTTGGCCCTTGTCTCAGGAGAGTGCGAGATAATTATGTATAAATCTCTGTCTTTGATGCTGTTGCTAGGTTGTGCTACACAGCTCTGCTAATACCTCCGTAACCTTTAGCTTTTCCTACTGTAGGAAGCAAGGTTCCCAGATGTGAAGCAGGAATATATTGAAGAGCTAATCAGCATCAAGAACTGCTATGACTTAAATGTGTAAGTATAGAGCTAAAAGCCAGGGTGTATCATACAACAGTCTGGCTGCAGTCACATTTCCGTTTCCCTACCTGCTAATGATGCTGTTCTAGGGCATATCCAGGCTGGGAGGCAGTACTGCATTGATATAGTCCCAAAGAGCAGAGAATTTTTTTTTTACCTTCTAATAGAGCTTTTTGTAAATCCTCTCTAATTCTGACATTATGCTGTAGCTTCTCTGCTTTTAAGATCATTTCCTTATTTAAAGATATTACATATAATTACTAGGGTTCTTAAAAAAGGGTGAGTGTCAGGGTTAAGGTATTGAGATGACTTCTATAAAGCATAGTATGAAGGTGGGTTGGTGAGTTTTGAGTTGAAGAAAATAGTTTCCTACCTCTTCATTTCACTGGCTTTTGTTTTTTTCCAGGTAAAGCTAACGCTGTTTTGGACTCCCTTATTTAGTGGTATGATGTTGGCTTTTATCCCCTTTACTTAATCAAGTGTCAGTGGTGCTGTCTGAGTTCTCTTGCATCACTTTTTGGGGAAAGAATACAGCAAACACGTTTAAGGGCTGGTAGGATTGAGTCTAGATATCTGTTGAGGGACTGATTTTGGTCAAACTGAGCAGAAACATGAACCAAGAAGGGAAATAAAAGGAGCGGAAAATCAGCGTGAGGACTGTTGCTTTCCCAGTTGTGTTAGCAGCTCAAGAATATCTTGGTGTTCATCATGCTTGATGTCTCTGGGAGTCATGTTAGAATCAAAAGATTAAAGAGTCATTAACCTTATTGATAAGTTGTGTCATCTCTCTACCCTTTTGGGTAAAGCTTGCACAGCTGAAGAGCAAAGGATTGTGTGTGTTGGCACCAGCAGCGCAGAGGGGAGAGTGGTTTGAAGTAAATCGCTTGTGACTTGTGTCTGTTGCTAGGTGGCCCTTCTCTTTCTCTGTCTGCAGCTGTCACTGCTATCTCAAATACATTGAAATTAGTTATCAGATACAAGAATGAAGAATAGGTGTTGGTTGCCAGAGTATTCACTCTATCTTGTATGAATCCGATGCCCTTTCCAGTTAACTAGGGCACTAATTAAGCAGTATTTAAGTGCGTGAGGCTTTGAATTAGTTATTGGACCATAAATAAGTTAACTGGCAAGGAACTAAGGATGATCCCATCTGTTGGGCATAGGTTTCCTATTCTGCTGCCTTTGCCTGTGTTGTGAAGTCGTGTCTCCAAAGTAGGGCTTCTTGGTTAGAAAGTCATCAAGCTGTAACTTCTTTCTTGTCTTTCACTAGTGCTTTCCCTGCAGTGGTGACATGGTCAGCATGAGAGAAACTTTCAGGTGCCCGCACCACATTTTTGGTGCACCTTGCCATGGATGGTTGCGTTGGGAGTGTAGAAGACCAGTAGGGCCGTTCCTCGGGGCAATCAGACCGTTGAAGTTAGGCATCTGGCTGTGGGACCTTCTCACAGATTGTGTGAAAAAACCCGTTGTTGTGTCCTGCAGGGATTTAGTGAAGCCTGATAGAATTAAATCCCAGTATTGGCTTCTATCAGTCTTAATGTGTTCCTTCCCTATTTGCTCCCGAAATCTCTTCTCTCCTATTGTGTGCTGCAGACCCAGTGAGATGAAAAGGTGCTTACAGGCTTCCCTGTAGGCCATCTACAGTGTCTGCTCAGTGGTGCGTTACCCACTTACTGGATGATAAAGATTTCTTCTCCATATTTTTATTCCTTTAACCAAACTATCTTTTGAGTTGTCACTGCATCTTTTGTATGAGAACAAATGGGTCAAAGCACTGGTCAGCCGCGCTGGCAGGGTCTCTTTGATCTCTACGGTATGTCAAGCTGAATCAGGCTTGAAATATAATAAATAAGGGTAGCTGGGTTTGGGCAGGGATGAGGCTTTTAACTGGCTCTGTGTCCTGTGGTGCAGATATTAATGAACAGCGCTGCAAGTGTGCGTGCATTGCGTGCTGGGACCCACTTAACTAATTGTCAGACACTGAAGGTTAACATCTCTGAAAATCTCTGAGCATGGAAATGGCAACATGCAGAATAGTTCAAATGTATTCTGACTGTGCCCCAGCTGAAACTCTTGCGATTGGGCTGCAGTGATTTCAGCTTCTTGAAGTTTCTGTTTTGTTGGATTAAAACAGTTATCTTTTCCTAAAATGGGGGGGGGGGGGGAGCTGGAAGCTATTAAATGCTCAGTGCCAAGATATTTTGTTGTTTTCTGAAATGATTGTCTTAAAACTTTCAACTGATGTGAAAGATAAGATGTGGGAGCTCCTTTTAGCAGGGTATCATCTATTCAGCCTTTGTGTGCGGAAGCATTCACACTCAGTCAAAAGCTTCTGGCTCAATATGTCAATACCTGATTAAACAAAAAGAAGTGCCTCTGCTTTGAATGTGAAAGCAGGGCTAAAGTAATCATGCCTTGATAGTGGGTTAATGCTTCAAGCCAGTTCAGATTTCTTAATTAGGGACTGATTTCTGACATCAGGAATGTAAATTAGCTGCAATTATGTCTTTGCTGCAGCCTAGCAGCTTCACATTCAAAAAGTTTTACAAATGTTAATTGCTTCTCCTAACTCCTTTCAGAAGGATATTATTCTACAGCTAGGGAAACTGAGGAACAGCTTATGTTACTTGACCCAGCTGGCACAGCTGGTTGGTGATGGTTGAGACTAAGCTGTGAAAGTCCGATTCAGACAGATAGCCTACGGCAAGCTTCCCTTTCAAAAGGGCTTCTGAAGTATTTATGGATCCCTGGCCAGAATGGTGTATTCTGAAACTACTCGCTAGAGTCTTTTCTAAGCTGAAATACTCAGTTAAACTAAATTTACGTAATGGTTATGATCGTTTGTGATAGGACCTCAGGTATGCTGCATTTACAGGCTAGTATGCAATTTTTTCAGCAATTTTTAGTGATTATTTTCTAAATGCGATTTTCACTAGACCAGTTTCTAGTGGAAGTTGGACAATGCTGGTGTGATTTCAAGCTTTGTTACAATGAAACCTGTGTTCAGAGTACCTATTGTATTTAAACACAGTTTAAACATGTTTCTGTCTCTAACGTGAAAGTAGATCGAGACTGGAGGCTTTAATTCAAATTTGAATCTGTAATCTTTTGTTGAGGAAGACATGAACCTTTCACAGGTCTTTGTAGGGGTTTGTATGCTTCTTTTTCCAAGGATGCGTTTGTATTAGCAACAGTAAATGAGAGCTAGATTTCGATTAATGCTGCTAGTGTTGTGACTGTTCATTCTTGTACGGTCTTCATAATGTTAATTCCAGGGTAGCAGAAAGTTAGTACACCTTAACTCTTAACCATGCAGGATTTGACATGTGCTCAAAGGAGGTACCAATTTCTATGGTTTTACCCATGGGTGCGGGCAGGGAAGTAAACCTGGTTGTTCACCTCTGGCATGGAGAGATATAGGTTGGTTGGTAGCTCACCCATACAAGCTTCATGTATGTAAATTTAATTGTTGAAAGAAATCTATTTGCTTTTCCTTCTGCAGTCATACAGCCGATCATTCTTTCTCAGTCATTTACTTGCAGTTTGCTCTAGTCTATAGGACCTCCCTTGGTTCTTACAGGGTAGGCTGTGACTTGCCTGCCTAGCCTCTTAATTATAGGATACTAAAAATTGGACAAATAGGGAGTGAACCTGAGCTCCCAACCCCTGAAGTAACTATATTTATCTTTTCAGACTTTGTAACTTTCTTCTGGAAAATCCAGATTACCCAAAGAAGGAAGGCAGAGTGGTTTTAAATCCCAGCAGCAGCCTGCTTGCCAGCCAAGATGAGACAAAGGCAAGTGAGAGCATCCTTGTCTACAGCATGCCTCTCATCCAGTCTGTTCAACTTGAGTGGACCTTGGGATGTCTGATTCTATTAATGCATATTTGTAAAGTGCTTGGTTGAGCCGTACTTTCATAGGAGGCCTCTGGGTGCATTTAACACAGTTAAATAGTAATACTTAGTTGCTTTCAAGATGACTTCCAAGACTTTCCTGTTTTGCTGTTGCATAGCTGCACGATGTCTGCTCTTTTGCCTTCAGCGAGACCTTCTGCCCTGCCTGCCTGTCAGCTACCCCATCTGAAGTGTTCATTTTGATAACTGATACAAGAATTCCGTGGTCATTCTGTTACGTGAACTAGACTTTGCCCTCAGGTCTCTCTTGTGTGGCCTTTAGGCATTGCCTTTCAGCCCCCTAACTGCAAATCTCCTTACAGCTTCTTAATTTTATTTATTTTTTTTTAAAGTCCATTTGACAAAAGATTCTCTGTGAGCCACTTTGAGTATATTGAAGTAGCTGTGCGTGGACTGAGAGAGAGAGAAATATTGAATACCTCTTTCGACTCTTTGAAGCATCTCTCATCCTTGAGCCAATAAAATTGTTCACCCTTTATAGTAACCTAAATGTATCCTCTCCTCGCTGTCTTGTGCAGCCATGCACAATGGCTTTAAACTACACGGTGTGGGTCCTGCTAGTGTTACCGGTAAAGAATGTGCCTGTTTCTGTTAATTTAGCTGATTTATTTAACCCTTTGGTATCAACTGGAGCAGAGCTGCAGTGTGGTGCATAGACCAGTAGGCTTCACGCCCATGCTGTGCTCTAAGCTGATGGTTAGATAGGTGCTCAGAACTGGGTGCTATGTAACCTGAATTTTGGGTGGTCTTGCAGAAGGTCCTGATCGCTGAAACAGTGTTTTGGGGTGGTCTTGCGTGTATTTATAGCAACCTTTTTATATTTTTCGCATTTTCTCCTTAGGTGCCTAAAGTGGACTACTTCGACTTTTCCAAACTTGCCCCACTTGATCAGCGGTGCTTTATTCAGGCAGCTGACCTCCTTATGGCAGACTTCAAAATGCTGAGCAGCCAAGACATTAAGTGGGCACTACATGAACTCAAGGGACACTATGCAATCACACGAAAGGTTCTCCAGTTCAAGTCTGTTTTCTTTCCTAGGGTTATCTCCCGTGTCTGGAGAGCAGTGTGATGTCTTTTGCCTTACTGTACCATCTGCTAGTGTGCGGTTATGGGTTTTTTAATGATATTCCTTTCCTGTTCAGAAGTATTAATCCTTTTAGTAGAGACTTGCGAAATTTAGTGGCCAGACAGAATGCTGCAGGAAGTTTTTACTTTTCTCTAATAGGAGAACTGGGGAAACGCTAGCTAGGTGATGGTAGGTAATGCATTAAACTGAGAAGTGTTCCTGTACGTCGCTGCTGAATTGCGGTATAATTGCCAATAAAGCCTAGACATTTAGCTAAATCTTAAAATGTTTAACGGCTGCTATTAGTTAACTGACTGCACGTAATTGAGAAGAAACCCAAGTCTCACTGTCCTGTTTCTTATTATGACTTGTGGAATGAGTCCTTATATTCCTTGGAAAACAGTTTCACTGTAATGCAGCTTTAAAGACACTTGTTTTAAGTATCAACAAACTGAATGTAAATGTGGCTTCAGGCTTTTGACTTGGATCTACTCCTCTGATATGCTCCT
>NW_009630738.1:53088-57816 GCF_000690535.1 Cariama cristata | reverse complement strand
TTGGTTTGGTTTTTTTTTTTTTTTTAAATAAAAAACCCAAATCTAACCAAAAAAAAAAGCCAAACCAACTCTGTTGCATCAGAGTGGACACCGAGTTTATTAGAGTTAAGAGCTGAGGTGTTGTGAAGTATCATTCAACTATTTTGTTTTTATGGACTGATTGCTTTATGAGTACATAAAGCAACAAGGTGAGCAAAGGAAAGAAGTACACTTGCCTCTATGTGGAGTGTTAAGCTTTCCAGTTTTGGATCAGTCTTATGCAGATGTTTGTACTGTACTTAGATTTGAAGTATGTGCTTCTGCTTTCTTCCAGGACCAGACAGGATTTAAGTCTGTATGTTGTTTTCTAGGCCTTTTCAGATGCTATAAAAAAATGGCAGGAGCTGTCTCCTGAAACCAGTGGGAAACGAAAAAGGAGGAAAGAAATGAATCAGTATTCATATATAGACTTCAAATTTGAGCAAGGTAAATACTAAGCTGCGTGTGTTGTGCGCTCCGCATCATTATGGTAAGCAGAACTGGCTTGTGGCAGAAAGTACTGTTCTTGAAAAGGGATGTGGCCTCAGAACAGCTATGTTTCTGTCACTCTCTGGTATCTGTTTTGGAGATATTCTTCACTAGTACCTCTGCTTAATATGGTGCTGTTTGAGATGCTGAAGTTATGCAGCTGGTGGTGGGTGGAGGAAGAAGGATTTAAACTTTGTTCTGGCTGCTCCGGCCCATTTCATTGTGCCTTAACTCTGCTTTAGGGGATGTGAAAATTGAGAAGCGCATGTTCTTCCTGGAGAATAAGAGACGGCACTGGAGGTCCTATGACAAGCTCTCTCTTCTCCCACCGGTGCTACTGGAGCAGGAATTCTATGAGCAGAAAGTTAAAGAGATGGCAGAGGTGAGTGGTAGGAGCAGCTTTGATCTTGTGGTGCAGACAGTTTCAGCTACTGTAGAGGTCTTGGCCCTAAACATGGAAATCTGCCTCTTGGAGAAATTCAAACGCTGAACAAAATATTGAATAGCTGACTACCTTTGCCCCTTTACTACCTGTTAACATGTATGACTTTTCCCAAGTAACTTGTTTTTGAAGGAAAAAAACCAAGAACATATTTACTTAAATACACAGCTGCTACTTTTGCAAACACTGTTATGGATGCTTTTTGCGGCAAAGTCATAAAAGCTCTACTAATTAATTCTTTCCTTTAATTGTTAGCAGGCTTCTCTGCTGCTTTAGGGCTTGTCATTGCAGCTCAGTGTAGGCAGTGAATAGTGACCATACCCAAGGTCGCTCGCTCTGCCCTCCGCAAGTTGATAGTCCTGTGTCTTCAGAACGTCACGTCCTGTGCTGAAGACCCTGTATTTTGAAGCAGAGCCTTGCAACACACACTGGCATGTTATCTTCCCCTTGTAGTCTGAGGAAAGACTGAATTCACAGCTCTGCACCTACAGTCCTTTCTAAAGTAGCTTCTTAAAGATCCTTGTCTCTTAGGCAGATGGATAGTGTCTCCTTTTAAACACAAAGCTAATGTTCCTTGGGGCTTTCTCTGGAGGGGCCCATTGGGTGAGATCATCTCTGCCCGTGGAAACCTGAACCAGTAGCCCTCCATAATATAGAATTTGCTACTTTGTTCTTGCTGCCTTTGCTTTCCCATCTGTTTTAGCTGAATCATAAATAGCTTAATGGATTGGAAGGATGGGCTGAGTGATGGTGTAAGCAGACAGTGAGCCTTTTATGGTGGTTTGTAAGTCTTGAGATAATGTCAAAGAGTGTAGAGGCTGGAAAATTGCTTTATCTAGTCTGTAAATACAGATGCACATGTCTCTCTTACAGCATGCAGACTTTCTCCTTGCTCTGCAGATGAATGAAGAGCAGTATCAGAAGGTCAGTATCTATAATGTGGTTCGTTGAGTTCAGCTTATGGATAGACACTGTTTTGCACTTGCTACTTCAGAGACTCTTGGTTTCTGGAACGGAGCTTTTCTGAAGCTGCATTTGCACTGTGCTGCTTTTGCTGAGCTGGCAAAACCTGCATAGTGTTTGTTGTCTACCTTTTCTAAAAGCTGGCCAAGAGCTGCGTCCAGCAAGACAGTATTGATACATGTAATGATCTGTAGTAATTCAGTCAGCTGCTGCTTGTATCTTTACTGGCCAGAACAAACATTGCAATGGGATAGTATCAGGTTTGCTCTTGCTACCACCATTATGGCTGTTTAAAACAGATTTGCTGTTGTTGGAGCGGAAAGACGTTCCTCGTTTGCGGAAAGGACTCTTTAAAAACCTAAAAATCAGGTCTTTCCCTTTAAACAAGGAGAGAAAGGTTAGAGATCAGCAGCTGTGGATTATCTTTTTGTTCTCAATGCCCATTTCTCTTCAAGCTTTGGGGAAGATGTTGGATGTTTGAAGAAGTGGGCATACTTACTTTTTAACAGTGGCAAGCTTCTCTACCCCTGCAGTGAAGAGGCCAAGACAAGGTCTCTCCAGGCAGATGGGTAAATCTTCCTTTAGAACGCAAGAGATCTGAAGCTTGATTTTCCCCATATGAATGGTGTGTACTTTCTGCTGCTTCGCTTCCCTGTGGTTGCAGCTTCCCAAACCCAAGACATTTCTTTGCCTCTGAGCTAAGAATTATTAAACACCATGTGTTCTGTAGCTTTTTGGAACCTGTCAAGCAGGACATGTAGATACTAAATTACTTAAAACTGAGTTTCTGTTTGTGCTTAGTGAGTTTTGACCACCAGAATAGGATATCTAATGGAGTGGTGTATATCTGTTGCTTTTTTTTTTTTAGAATTTTAGAATTAATGCTGGCATTGTTTATGGCTTGCAGTTGTATGTGTCTGTATGTTGCTATAGCTATTGATGTTTTGATGGTGGTGATGATGCTAATACCTGTGTTTATGGATGCAGGATGGTCAAATGATAGAGTGCCGCTGTTGTTACGGGGAGTTTGCCTTTGAAGAGCTAACTCAGTGTGCAGATGGTCACTTGTTCTGCAAGGAGTGCCTAATTAAATATGCTCAGGAGGCAGTCTTTGGCTCTGGGAAGGTAAGAATTTCCCAACTGGGAGATTTTGCTGACTGGGAAATTTCCCCGTGGGAAATTGGGTAAACTGCTATTGGGAGATCACATTGCTGTTTGCATCGTGTTGTTGCTTAAATCAGATGTAGCAGCACTTCCCAGGAAATATTTGAATGGAATTGTGTCCTGAAATCCAAATCCAACAAGTCAGTCTTGTCATTAAATGAAGCCAACAACTTCACAATGGGATCTTTGCTGAATAGGATTTCAGTTTTGCTAACTTCCACCATTTGTGCTCTATGCTTAGCAACTTGGGTTATTAGGAGAACTTTCTACAGCATTCATAGTAGCAACAATAACTTGCACTCATCTGGTTTTTATTTTCTACTTAATAAACTAATGGTATCTGCACAGAGAATACGCTTATCTCTGACTTGGCCAGTCTCCTCCTAGCTAAGAGTGTTTGTCCTTTGTAATATCACTATGATCCCAACTTAATTTGGTGGTTGGTTCCTCTATGATACTACTAACCTTCTTAGTCTCCGATTTAGCTAGCAATTATCCTGGTACTTAGCTGAGCTATAAACAAGTCATTAACCTGCTCTGAGGTGTGCATTCTCCTTTGCCTGGAGATACGATGATCAAACTGTGAGATCCTTTTGTACTCAGGGATATATATTTCATGTAAGGATGTAAACTAGCAGCTGTATTTTATAGGACCGTATTGAAAAGAATGCAACATGCTGTTTGTGAGCAGGGTGCTGGTTCTCAGCAGAGACCATACAGTAATAACAGGCTGCTCTGTGGTCAGCGTGGGCTTGGAGTGAGTGAACTGTGATCCCAGCTATTGACAGCATCTTCATGGCCAGAGTTTGTTTGAGGCCTGATTTGTTTAACTAGTCTTGCTCTTTCCATAGCAAACCCATTCTCTGGTAGTCATCTGCTGACTTAAGCTCAGTCCTGTCTAAGCAAGGCCCTGCACTGGTTTATTTGGAAATGTTCTGGCTACTGAGTCTTGTTTTTTGCTAGTATTGTACTGAACCTGCCTGAGCTCTCTCCTTCAACCCTAGTCAGAGCTCAGCTGCATGGAAGGCAGTTGCACATGTTCGTTCCCCACCAGCGAGCTAGAGAAAGTGCTTCCAGAGAACATCCTCTGTAAATACTACGAGCGGAAAGCTGAGGAGGAGGTGGCTGCTGCCTGTGCAGATGAGCTTGTCAGGTAAGTGTCCAGCAAGGGATGCAGACTGCACTTACAGTTGTAGAAAGTTGTTCCCTGAAATCCTAAATGTGTGCTGACTATGAGATAGGTACCTTTCAAAGAGCTGTGTTATAAATTCAGGCTTCTGCCTTCCCAGGTCTGTTGTTATTCAGGCTGGTCTGCCTTTGACTAGGAGCAGATTAAAATTCAATAGACTTGTCTCCCCCAAGACTTGCTTGCCAGCTCTGTGCTGATCCTCTAAATTACGTGGTCAAAAGCAGTGCTGAGTATATCATATTTTGATTGCAAACGGGGAAGTGATCGAAGAAATATGAGTGGAAAGGCAGTAGTCAGCACATCCTGGCGGCAGGCATTTGGTTGGCAGCCTTATTAACTACCACATAGCTATTTGACTAAATCCGCTTTCAGCAAAGATATGTTTGGCACTCTGCATTAATGGCATCTTCTTTTGGGCTGCAGGTGTCCATTCTGTAACTTCCCAGCTCTACTGGACAGCGAT
>NW_009630738.1:21976-53057 GCF_000690535.1 Cariama cristata | reverse complement strand
CGGTTCAGCTGCCCTAATCCTCGCTGCAGAAAGGTAATTGGGGGATACTTTCCATTTCATCTCTTCTGGAGTGTTGGGCAGGAGAGCTGGGAGGACAACTCACACTTCCTCGTAGCAGGTGAATGAATATCTACTGTGGCTGCATGGGGCAGCAGTCAAAGCATTTGCTGGATCCTACTGATGTTCTATAAAAGTGTGTGGCTGGACAGGTGAATTTCAGGGCATTCACTGTTGATAAAAACAGCAGTATTCCTTTCTTACCTTGGAAGATGTTGGCTAAAAAAAGCTTATGGATGCCATAGGTTGCCATCTTGCATATGCAGAAAAGTTTTAGGTGAATGGGAAGCTGGGTGTTTAAAAGGCATAAAACCAAATTTTAATTCTTTATCTAATGAAACTTCTGGAAAATAAGCTGAAACAACCTTACATGCTATCCTTAAGAGAATTAGCATCTGGATTTTTCTTTTATGCTGTCATGTGAATACAGATTCAGTTGGAAGTGACAAAAAACTTGTTGGAAGAGCTCACTGAAATGTGAGCCATCCAAAGGGCAGAGGATCTTTGTCCTTCTCTCAAAATCTGCCAATAGCCATAAGGGGAGAATCATCAGGCCCAATGGGGGGATGGAGTGGGGAAAACTTGCTGCTTCTGCACCATCTGTTCTGGAGAAAAATAGAAGCGTAGAAACGTGTTTCCCAGTCTCGTGAATGTATGCAGAACCCTGCTTACATCTGGTGCCAGTGAGCGGAGGCAGTAGAGTATCAGTGTTTAGCACTGAAGCTACAAGGCATCTTGCATAACTTTAGCCACAACAATGAATTCTCGTGCAATGTTCAGGGAACTGCCTGTCCCTCAGCAGAGATTTTTGCTAATCACTGAAATTCCTCTTGAGTGCATTAACCTTGTGCTTGTAGCTGCCGTAGCTTTGAGTTCTCGTGTTGATGTGATCCCACCATTTGCCTGTATTGAGAAATTAATAGGTAGTCAAATTCTGTTTGGAGAAGTTTTGCAGTTGTTTGCAGAAGTTGCCAGCAGTGAACTTTGCATTCTGTAGTGAAAATTGAACTTACTGGGGGGAGAAAGCTGCTCAGGAAAGATGCACAATTCCGTTTTAGATCTCCAATCTCCAGATATGTTTTGCTAAGATCTACCTCTAGCATCTGTGAAAGAAATGTAGTTCTGGTGGGTTATCAAGTGTCGTGAGTGAGAAGGTTTGCTAGTCACTAGGTGGCAATGTTGATTCACGTTTAAATCAGAATTTTTTTTTTCATACTGTTTTTGCAAAAGCGGAGTTGTCTTCAAAATGTACATGTGTCAGCACCACAGAACAAAATTCAGGCTTGAAGAACATGATCGCTTCAATGTGCAAAATGAATTGAAGTCGCTTTTTTTATTAAAATGCATAATGCGGCACAGTAACTGTGGTAAGAGGGGTCAGTGCTGAAATGTTCCTGTCCTTCTGGTTTGCTGTTTCATTTTCTTCCTAGTGTACTGCCTGTCCCTCCTCTGCCTGGGGTTGCAGCATTCCAGTGGGCTGGATTTCTGGTTTCCTGGACAGCTTGTGTTGATTCATTAGCTGAAAATCTGCTGAGTAGCTTTGTGCTGCTCTTAGAAGTCTTGAATGACTTTAGGATTTGAAGTTGGGAGTGAGGAATTTGGATAGCAGGATGTGGTGGTGTCTCACGGCATCGACTGCAGTGATTCTTCATATTCCCGCTATCCAGAAGGAAGAATTTAAGTTAATGCTTTTGCTTGCAGGAAACTGTTGCCCTTAGGGAGGAAAGGGCTAATCTAGGGAACTCTGCAGGGGTTGGAGAGGATGTATTGGCTTTGCTAGCAGTGCCTCTGGCAGACTCGGTGGTGGTGATGACTGATCCTGGAAGGAGTCCCTCTCTGGTTGGAAGGACTGCACTTGCACAGCTGAACCTAAAGCAAGGGGAAGTGTGGAAAGGGAAAGGTCAAAATGTGCCTTTCCTGCAACCTCAAGGCTTTTCAAGGGTGAGGAGAGGAGGACCAGATGGTGGACCTGTTGTTTTTTGGTGCTCCGTCACCTGGATCCTTTGTCTTGCTTTGAGGGTTCATGTTGATACTCTCAGGCTTTCCTTTAAATCTTGCAGAGAGGTTGATTCATATTTGGGCCAGCTCTGGATGTATTGTAAAGTAAGTGATGGGAACCAGCTGGAAGCCTTCATTTTGGCTACATATATGTATGTTGGGCTCAATAAGAAGAGCTCTAGGCATATGCAGGTCACTGCTTATGCATCTCACCTGTAGTTCCAGTCATTTGCACCTTGCAGGGACCAAAATGTGGCTAATTGTAACCTGAGCAACGGGCAGAGCGGCCAGTTGCCTTCTGTGACTGAACGATGCATGGAGAGCATGCAGATGAGCCTGCACCATCTGCCAGGGCCACTGTGGCTCCAGCTGTGTGGTGTGAAGCTTGGCTCCTGGTTAGGTGGCCAGGGATTGAATCTTAATATCACAAACTGCAGGGTGGAGGAAAAGCTTAATTATTAGTCAAGGAAAAACATTGCCCAAGCCACTCTGTGGATGCATTCTCTGTGTGTCTGCAATCTTGAGCTGGTGCTGGGGGAGAGGCAGCTTTCACTCAAACCTGTTTGAGTTTTGAGGTTTTGCTCTATAACAGGTCGTTGACTGCACGTGGAGCCAGGCTTCCCAGCAGCATGAGAGTTTGCCAGCCTGCTTGGTCAACCTCCATCTTATGCTGTACAGGAATCCCTGCGTGGAAGGAGTGCTCAAATTTCTCATCTCTAATGTTGCGTGTTTCTCATCGCAGTGCTCTGACAGAGTAAACCAAAGCTGGCAATTCTGGTAAAACTAGGAAAGGCACATGTTGCTTGTTGGCTTGTGCAGCACTGGGAAGTGAACATGCACTTTTGCACATTGAGGGAAGTTCTGTTTCCCACCAGAAAAGGAAGTCCATCCTTTTTGCTCTACCTCCCTCCTCCCAAGACCCCATATTGTTGGTGAAGACAAGGCTTTTGTTCCTGGGCTGCTCGCTGCTATCCCCGGCGCAGTGTTGTGGGTGGGGGAGATAGTCTCCCCTCTTTGCAGTCTCAGCACAAAGCATTGCAGGCTTTCAGCCAGCAAAGAGATGGGGAGGTGAAAGCTGCCGTTGCCATGGAAATAATGCATGCACGGAGCAGCGCTGTCCCTCCGGTGCCGGAGAGCTTGAAACCCTCAACACTCATTTCATAGCGAGGCCACATTGCAGGGACTTGCATTTCCAAGATTTTTTTTCCTTAAAAATCCTTTGCATAGCATAGGATTTTTGTTACTTTATTGTGCCAAGTTGTTGTCTGCCTCGGTGCTGGCTGGACGCGAGGAGGTGATGGTCTATGGTTCCATGGTGCTAAATCGCGTTGCCCTTGGACTGGGCAGCTGCCTCTCTTGTCCAGGGCTCCTTAACACACACTGTTAGTGAGGCTGTGGTTAGGGACTGGGTTTGCCTGCTGGGTGTCTGAACTGTCACGCTGGAAAAACGAGCATTGATATGCCTGTGTCGGATGGGTAGAATTTCCACTCTGCCTTTTCATCTTTCGGTGAGGCTCTCTGGCCACAGCAATCCTTGTGTGTACTTTTAATTTGCAGGACTAAGATGTCGTGTTTTAGGGGACTTCTTTTTAAGCTGCTAGAATGTCTCAGGATTGATTTCAAGGTGCTGGCTGGGAACAGATGCACCCAGCTGCTTTTAACCTTCATTTTCTGTTGGAAATGAGACAGGTTTAAGCTTGTACGGAGTTCTGCCTAGCAAACTGTGTCTGAACATGGTTTCTCTTAGCAGGGTGCTAACACTGCATCCACAACCTATGTTAATAAGCGTAAGTCACGTTGTACGGTTTGCAGCAACTTTGACATGAGTGGCCTTGATGAAATAAATTGTTGCATGATCAACAAGAATTTACAGAAGGAGTTAAGGGATGTACTGCAATGCCTGTGATCTCTGTACCTGGTGCAGTAACGGGGCACGCAGCTGCTTGTGATTCAGAGGTAGGTAAAGAGGCAGCCCCAGCCACCTATGATCCAGTTACAAGCGGTTTATAGAGTGCAAGGGGAAATGTTTGTGTAATCAAGTACCCAGCAGCAGGGGATGTGTTCAGGATGACATAGCCTTTCAAGGATGTCATCCAACACATACCACAGGGCCCATTATTTCTGTGCTAGAGGCTGGGCCGTTGCTGCCCGGAGCTGCCCTGCCCGACTCCAGATGTGCTGTGGTTTTAGGCTTAAACTATATCAAGACTTGTCACTGGCAGGGTGCGTGTGCAACATGGAAAAAAAAAAAAATTGTTCTTGTTGGAGAAATTGAGCTTGTCCAAAATGCCTTAGAGTAGGATGTGCATATGGAGAATTACTTAATTCTCCTTGTTTTGCAACATGTTTTCCCAGCTGTTGAAGTCTGCTGTCTCATTCAGCTTCCTGACAGCAGCACAAACATTTTGAAGGTCCCACGGCCCCATCTCATTCTCTGTTCAGCCGTTCTTATTGCTGTTGTCTGTATGTTTTTCCTTGAGCCTATTTATTTGAATTTGATTGCTACTTAGAGCTTAGTCCCACAGCTTTAGCGGAGAGCAGAGCCAAAGGTGGCACTTGCTTATGGCAGACCCCTGTGATTTATTTCTGGTGGCCATGACCTCAAGGCCCAACTCCCGCATTTAAATTCCCATCCTCCAGTGTCTGTGTGAATGCAGCTTGGCAGAATTTGTTGGGAGGAGGAAGAGAAGGGAATAAGGTGTGGAGGACCTTGCTACGTGTCTTACTGGGGGGTTTGGGAATGGGGCACTCATGCCTGTGTACGCTTTTGTCCGAAGGCCTGTCGTCCCACTTGTCTGGGCTGGCAGAAAGGTCTCAGCCATCTTTTCATGAGTCTGCCATCTTCCTTCTCAGCACTGCATCCCTGAAACCTCCTGCTCCGGAGCTCTCGGCTTTCTCCTCCAGCTCAGTGCCTTCGCTGCACCCTTTTTAAATCAGCGGTGCGCATGGGAACATGCTCCACTCTATTACTGCCAAAACCACAACAAATGGCAAGTTTCCGTCTGTCATCTCAGCTCTGCTCTGAGGCACTCTGCGGCTGGGCAGGCGATTTTCATTTTTCTTCCATAAAAGGACATTGAAACTCATCTGCAGTGGCAGTGCTCTGTGCTGCAGGCAAGGCGGGCGGCGATGCTATCGACGGCAGCGTCGGCAGTACTGCAGCAGGAGCGCCGGTGATTTCCGTATCTCTCCTCAAAGGGATGGGCAGGAGGGAGGGACCAAGGCCGAAGGTGGGGTTCAGGTGATTGTAGGCAGCAGATAACACTCAGGCAGATTTTATTGCGAAGTCCTAAAGGAAGACAGATAACAGGAGAGTGCTCCTGGTACAGCAAAACCTTAAAAGTACAGCCCCGTGTAGGAAGAGCATGCACATGCTAAACCACGTGGTCGGTCCCATCGAGGCGTGTAGGGTCAAAGTTGCACGGGGAGTGCTGAGAGCTGGGAGATCTTCTCATCCCCAGCTTTACTCTGGGCAAGCTGCTTCTGTTCTGGGAGGGACTGCACGGAGGACAGGGGAAAGCCACATGCCAGGGGCTCTCCTTGCTTCCCTGGAAGCTGGACGGTGCCTGCGCCCACAGCGTGCTCCCTGGCTGAGAGGGAGCATCTAGGAAAACCAGGGACCAGGAATGAGTTGTCCCCACTGGAGTATTCCTGTAGCTTGCATTTTGGTGTATGCTTGGTCTGGGCCGGGAACAGTTACAAGGATTGAGTGGTGCTAGCAGTAGCTTGCTTCTAAATGCCCCTTTCCAGAGAGGGGGCACAACGATCAGCCCAAAATCACTCCTTGCCTTGTCTGTATACCTGCCACCCTTCCTCGGGACACGTAGGAAGGGGCTGTAGGAGCTCTGAGAGTGTACCTCACCTGGAAAGAGGGTAGGAGTGGGCTGAGTTAATTGCTGTAGTGGGGTGGAGAAACTCCATCAGTGCACAGGTGCTGCTGCTTTTACAAGGTCAAGTCTGTTTACGCAGTGGTATGTGGAAATGCTTCACTTGATAAATGAGTCTGACAGGGGAGGAGAGGGCAAAGCCTGAAAGGGACCTGAGGAAAGAGGTCAGTTTAAATGGGGTATCTGTCTCTTAGAGGGTAAAAAAAAAAAAAAAAAAAGCTGCTGAAAGCAAGACCTCAAACTAGTCCCTTTAAAAATAGACCGTGTAAGTCAGTGCAATTTCAAGCAACAAAGCTTACTCCTGTGCTTGCTTTCTGCCTTATATAGCAATATCCATTCAGTGAAAAGGCAATTCTCCCACTGTTTACTGCCCAGTGAATACCTCTTTGTCAGGTCCATAAGAGGTAGCAGTGCCATCTTCTCTTCATGGCTTTGTCCTTTGCCGAGGAAAGGTCCAAAGGTAATAAGCTGAACACAACTTTGTGTGGGGATGGAAACTTCAGCCTCAGCAGTCTTGTCTCACCTTCTCTCCCAAGGCAGGGCCTGCAACCGTTTAGGCAGAGGAGCCCCTGACAGCAGCTGCAAACCTGTGGTGGTCAGTGCGGCTGTACGATGGCAGTGTCTTTGGAGATAAGCTGGTGGACTCCACGAGGGGTTGGATAAGAGTACCTTGGGCTCTTCACGGTGCTGGAGTGTGAAAGATCCTCAGCTGCCTTTAACGTGGCAAGTCACCAGAGTGGTCCTGTAGCCAAACTGCTGAGGCTGGAAGGACCCTGAGGGCTGTAGAGGAGCAGAAGCTGAGACCCACTGCAGGCTGACGTGAGCTGTAAGCTTTGCCTTTTCCTCCTAGATCCCTTTGAAGGAGAAAGGGAGGGAGAGGTGCACTTCCATTTCATGCAGGGACCAAGAGAAGGAGTAATGTAATGTGATCACCCTAACATCGGGGAGCAACCCTAAATCTCTGTACAGACCAGAATGCTCAGATTGCTTGTTCTGATTTTTAAACAGTGAAGTAACTTAGCCTTTGTCACTTGTCTGTCCTCGCAACAGGTGGTGATGCTACTGGGCTGCCCTGGGACTGCTGTGGGAGCTCGGTACAGGTACCCTCCATGAGAGCAGGGGCAAGTTTAAGATTAAAACTCTGCCCCGTACTAGGTGTATTTGCAGAGTATCAGAGCAGGGTTATCGTTTTGCTGCTGCAGTGGAAATGGAGGTTGGAGAGGATGGAAAAAGTCTGTTCCCAAGCCAAATTAAAAACATTGTTCTGACCTTACTCAAGAAGCTACATCTTCCCTCTCTTTCCTCCCCCTCACATTCCTGTCGTAGTAATCACTGATCTCTAACCTCGGCTTCATCTACCACAGCTAACCACTTAAAAAATGCACTTAAAACCCCCAACTCTCTGCATACACCTCACCTTGCTGTACCTTAGTGCTTCCAGGGCAGAGTTGTCTTTGGAGGCATGTGAGTCAGCAGTGGAGGTTTTGAATAGTATTGTGTCAGGGCAGCTGATGACTGTCTTTTGTTCCAGAGTGCTGAGATGGCCTAACCTGGCATGTGTAGTGCAAGGAGGTGTTTTGCTTCTCCTTTCTGTTTGCACATAAACAGATTTCAACAGATGACACAGTCATCAGACTTCCTGAGCTAATACAAGGCTGCTGCAGACTATGTCCATTTTGGAGGCTGTCAGTAGAGTTTGTTTCCTAATTTGGTCACAGTGTGCTCAGGGCTGGCCTGCTTTCCTTTTTTCTGGGTGTTTTTTTTTTTTTTCTTTTTAAAAACACTCATCCTTTTATATCATTGTCGTGGAGGGGAAGCTGTTTGTATCGGAGAACCTCCGGTTCCTCTCACTTCCTCTCTGCAGAGGAAGTGATACTTGAAAGGTCTCTTTGAAAAAGCAATGCAGTTCTGAAGCTGATATTTCAATTTATTTTTTCTTTTTCCCACTCCTTTACCAGTCTTTTGTGAGCTCATCTCAAGGAGCCTACTGGTTTTTTATCCCTTCTGGGTGGTTATCCGAGTCCTTCGTGCTGGAGGACTTTGGAATAGTTCTCTTAAGTGACAGAGTGAGCTATGCTGCAGTTAAATAACATTGATAAGCTGATACATTGGAATATATATTGCAAGAGGGAGAGAAGTGTGATTTCATCTAATGGAAAGAGTACATGTTTTGGTTCGTACATCATCGCTAACAAGAAGCCTGGTACCATGTAGGAAGCTGTAAATGCCAAACATTGGGAGAGAAATAGTGTGGCTGGTTAGCTCTGCTAAATGACCTTTAAAAGTTAGCTCATGTGTCTTGCAAATCCTCAAGAAAACTAGGGACTGCCAATCCCTTTAGAAGATGCCTGCTTTTTGGTATTGGGCCAGCGTCAGCCCCAAACAAGCTGCCTTCCTGGCTTGCAGGAGACAGTTTAGCCCTTCCACTGTCAATGTGAGTTTTCATTCAGCCATAGGAACGGCCAAGGAATCAACACCAAACCTGTAGGTTCCTTTATTACTTTTATTTCTGTGCAGGAAGAGAAAGAGAGAAGAGAAAAGTTTCCAGGTGATGCAGTTGAGGATGCAGCTCCAGCAGCTTTATTGAGTGCAGTTGGTAGGTTTGTGTGCCTTACACGGTGGTGAAGCTGTTGCTGTTGAGGGAGCTGCCGTCTGTGTTGGAGAAGACTCACTGGCCTTGGAAGCACAGGGAGATGCTGGTTACCTACTCAAATCCAATGCTATTTTGGGGTCAGAGTACATGTCATAAATAGCTTCAGCAGAGCCTCAGGTTAAGGCGCACCAGGACCAGCTTGATTACTGACGTTAAAGGTTTGGCTGTAGATGGGCAGGCACGGGCTGGTCTCTGCAGAGAGGTAACGTCAGTGTGCGTCATGTTGGATGCCAGGTAACCATTGACCTCTGGAACATGAGTAACGGAGAAATGGGAACAGGAAGTGGTGAGGCAGCAAGTTTAGAGGGGGAAAGGGAAGGTGAGACAGAAGCTTTCTTCTAATTTAGTAAAAATCACCTCTGTGTGTCATTCTTATTTGCATATTATCTTCTAATTAGCCATGACTGACTCACCCACCACTTCCACCTGAAAGGAACGATGTGTTTTTGAAGTATATGCCTTATAATCTCAGTAGGCCAGCATTTCTTCTCCTCCTCCTCCTCCCTCCCCTTCCAGTGCCCCACAAAATGCATTCTCTTACTGCTTTTAACCTTCAAGCCTCTTTTCTTCTGCGCTCTCTCCGTTACTACTCTTGCATTATTAATGGGGCTGTAGCGATTCAGCCAGAACACTGACATTACTAATTACTACTTGTAGCAGAGAAACAAGGAACAAGATAGAAACTGGGTCAGAAAATGTTGTCATCGTAAAATGATAGCGTCAGAACTGGGGAGCAGAACTCCTTGTATGAGCAGGTTTGCATTGGAAATAGCCTCCTTCACCCAGTAGCATACCTGTATGCCTTCACCATGCACGTCCTCCTTGCTTATTTGCTGGCATGCAGATGGAAAGACCACCTCGTGCATACAAAAAAGTTAATGGACCTGTAATTTCCAGGCGCAGAGGAACGGAGTGGTATGTTGTGTTCTGCCTCGTAGCACTTCAAGCATCACAAAATTCATGTGCTGTTCATTGCTGGTGCTGTAGTAGGAAGCCCCTTCCCTTGTTGGTGTCAAAGGCTGAAGAAGCATCAGTGACTGTGTTTTACTTTTGCATTCAGTGAGAGCCTGTCACACTCGATGTATTCAGATTGTCCTTGGTAGTACCAAGGGCATCCTATAGCTGCAAACAGCTCTCCATGCTCCGTGTAAGAATACGGCTGGTATGAAATCAGAACAAGAACATTATTTTGGGGATGCAGCAATTAACCTGTGAATCCTGGGCTACTCTAAGCGTAAGGAATTGCCTGATTCTGGTTAATGAAGCTGTGCCTCTTCATTCAATTGGGCAGAGCATCCGCTTGGGAATCTGGCATCCCTTGGAGGCCTCACGTGAACAGCTGAGCTTGCTCCTTGAGAGAGGGGCAAGTGTGAAAAGGGAATTTACTATAAAATGTATCAACTCTTATGGTAAGTGACAGTTAGAGAAAGTAATGCTGTCATCTTTTAAATAGTTAAAACAACTAAAATACATAGGTCAGCAGTAAAACACAAATACAAAATTGATCAGTGTGTGCTGGCAAGACTGAAGTCCATCTCCCAAAAAGAGGCTTTAAAAGAAAAAGACAAACTGAAGTCTAATCTCTCCCAGAGGTATGAATTTGCTTGCTAGTGATGAGAGATGAGAGCATGTTTCTGGGTGAAATGACTGACTCGAGGTGGCAGATTCCTTAGTCTCTTGGAGACAGGGGAAGGGACTGGGTGTTTTTTCCCTCTCTGTGTTGCTGGTCCCAGTATGCATGGCTGCCTGTGCGTGCATCAGTTGGGTGACGCTGCTTTTGGATGAATACCGGGAAGCATCAAAGCAATTTGTTCTCAGTCCCTGCTAGGCAGTTGTGTATCCAGATAAACAGTAGCATGCTTCATTTATATTCTCGACAAAGCCAGGAGGCCAGCACATGAGCAGCGTGACTTCCTCGCAAGTCAGATGGTAACTCGCACAAAGTGAGCTGGATATTTAGGCTGGGCAGACTTGACAATATCCCCTTTCAAAGATTATCCTTTAAACTGTCCTAGTCGCACACCGCCTTTGGCGCCTGCCTGAGCCTTTTTGTAAGGATGAACAGCATTTAAAAGAGAAGCTGGCTACTCTAATCTCTCCTCCGTGGGCTGAAAAATCTATCCTGCTGTAGCTAGCCAACTTTATTTCTGTAACTGATCTTAATAAGTGTAGGGCTCTTAAATCCTGGCACACGTTTTATCCGTGGTGTTGGTGGGGCTGTCTGTTATCTTGAAGCGAACCCAAAGCGGAGCTTTACTAGTGCAGCTTTGGGTGTTTGAGGGAGAGCAGACGTTCCCGTGATGTGGGAGCTGATGATAGGCAGTAATTTCTAGCACGTATTTAATAAAGCCGTTGTGGAACTGGAGAGTTCTAGAGTTTATGACCCCAGTATTCTTTTTTCTTTTTTTTTTAAGACAAGTAGTGATTTGCCACTAGAACCGAGCATTGTCAGTAAGGCAAATGCTTTCTCTGTCCAAAATTTCATGTGCACGTATTTAAAAGGCGACAGGGTTAATGAAGCTTTGAGTGCATAAGGCCTCATTCCCGGAATTTAATTTTCTTTAATTGCTCCAGAGATTGAAATTCCCAGCTGTGGTTGTCCCCTAACATGTGAATTAAGGAACTGGAAAGGGACAATTTGAATTGTCTCATTCGGTGCCAGCTTCTTCCTCTTCTACTGATTTTTCATCTGTTTGGTTGAAAGAGGATTAGATAAAATACTTTCTTGAGTCAGTGTTTTAGCCTTGCGGTGGAATTGGCAAAACTGTGAGCTGCCGACACCTTGGACGCTGGGAATGAGGGGAAAAACAGGGAGGGAGGGTGCGGATTGTGTCACTCATCCCTAATGTATTTCAGAAGACCAAGAGCAGATACGGTTTTTATTCTTCCCACCCCAATACCTGGTGTTGCACTCGGGATCGGTGGGGTTAAGTTAGCTGAATTGCATGCCACAGCCCAAATCAGACCAGCTTTCATTAGCATGTGGTTTTAAAACAAACAAACAAACAAAAAGGTGGTTTGGGGGTGGACTTCTTGCTTTGTATACAGGGATGTTTGAGTAGTGGTTTTAGTGCCTGAGACCTCTGTGAGAATCAAGGTCCTTTTGTGATCCTCTTAACTGTTGTGTGAGCTCATAGTCTAAGCTCTGTGAAAGGACAAAAACCTGAAATGCAGCAAAGCCATGTACCAATGGAATGATCAGTGATGGAAACAGCCGATCGTGTTCCTGACTTTGTTATAATAAAAACTTATGACCCTTGCTGAATGCCCCCCCCATGTGACGCTCTCCATCTCTGTTTGTGACAGATAGAGCCAGATATTCCAAGGCTACTGTATGTTTTTATGTGTCCTCATGGGCTTGTTAGCAACTCTAGCCTTGACTAGATGGTTAATAGGAAAGAAAGCTTCCAGCATTAACAGAAGACGTTGGGGGTTAGTTTAATGTACATCTAACATTGGAACAATAGGAGCAACAAGAGGTTTAGAGTTTTGCCTTTTGGAGGTCTTAGCTGTCAAAAATCCTTGGGAAAATATTTAGTAGCATCCCCTTGGTCTGATGGAGGCTTGCCATAACCGTCTGGCATGTGGTACTGATAGATAAAAATCCCCTACATGAACCAGTATTTCAGAGCTGTCAGGCTTTCCCAGTAAGAAGCTGGTGGCTGCTGGTAAGCTGTGGTGTATAAGGTGGTAGCTGGGGTACATTTGGGGGACTGGAGGAATTGTTTTGGATGAACTGTGCTTTACTTTCAGGTAGATCTTTCCCCATTGCTGTGGGAAGAGCTGCCCTGCAGGTACCCCTGCCCTGACCGTGGAGCCAGAGGGGTGCGAGGTTGGGTTTGGCACCCACCACCATAGTGATGTGCATTTGGAGAGGTGGCAGAGAGAGGCATGTGCAAGCTCTAACATGCATTAATCAGTGGTATCTGTTGAATCTCTGCCTGGACAGATGAATCCGTAAAACCATTCGGGTTAAAAAAATTTAATTATTTTTTGGCATTCATTAGACCTTCCTTATTTCCAATCAGCCTGCTCATCTTCAGCTGGAGTCAGCACAAAGACCTCTCTCAAGCTTGCCCTTCTGGCCTGAAGGAAACCACCTTCTTTGCTACTACATAACACCTCTCCTGCGCCTTGATGGTTTAAGCAACCTCTGCCCTGTCAAATAACTAATGGCTGGGTCATTCTGCTGGAGGCCAGGAGGTCCAGGGCCCGGCCCATGTACGGCTGCTTCTCCTGCTGTGGGCTTGGGGAGCAGAGGTGATGCTTAAGTGGTCTCCATGCTGCTACCAGTGTAAACAGAGCAGATGTTTCCCTGAGTCGGGGGAGCATTAATGGAATGCATCGGCCGTGGCTGATGTAAAACATCGCTGCGAGTTTTGGGGATGAGGTCAGCGGTACTGAAAACTGATGGGAGTTTAATGTCGAGTCTGCCTCTCCGAGCCAAGGGGTCAACCGAGAAAGCCGCGGCTAATGGAAACGCAAGTACACTTGTCATAAATCAGTGCCAAAATACTGAACAGGCATAGCTGCCACTATGGATCCTGTAGCCAGCGACATTTCTGTAACCACCCATTAGCTATTCGGTGGCTGCTTTCCTCACCGGGTGCTCTTAGGGTTACTGTTTGACTTTAGAAGAGACAAATAGAGGCTGAAAACGGAGGGTTTGGGGAAAACTTTACCTCCATGCGCTGGGAAAGCCCTGCCTGCTTCACCGCCTTCCCTCCCCGGCATTTGTGGGGTCCTGTGGTTACTGCGTCCACCCGTTTGGGGAACAGCAGGAGGGCAGCTGGGATCTTGTTTTAAACAAGTTGTCCTGGTAAAAGGAGATGGATCATGTTTCTGCCACAAGGTTGCTAGGAAGTCCTGAGGCATCCAGGAGAGTGTTGAGAGGCAGGAGGCAAAGCAGGCTTGGTGCTGCTTGGAGATTGTACTTCTTTTTAAAAACAAACAAATCTTGTAAAAAGTAAAGAGCAGCATTTTTCTAGACAATGAAAAGTCAGTTTGCTCTCCAGACCAACCAACGTATTTCCCATAAAGCTGGACACTGTAACGTACCATTTGCCAACAAGATAAGATGGTTATATTTGTTCAGTGATTTATCCTCTGTGAAGCTAATCTGAAAGAATGCTTTATTGCTCTATTTATTTTTTCAAAAGAAGCTTCTTTGACCTCATTTTTTGCGTCGGGAGCATGCATGCCTTTAAGCTAAATCTCAAAGCCCAGTCAAAATTGGGGTCTGCCTTCAGGGTTGCTGCTTGAAACAATATCTGTGAGCTGTTAGTGGCAGGGATGACATTCAGAAGCCAAGAGGTGAGCATCTCTCCTCAAGGCCTTTTCTGGGTTGAAAAGCCTTGCTACGATATCCAACCTCGACAAACCAACAAAGCTAGTCTGCAGCTAGAAGGTGGGGTTTTGTTTGGTTTTTTTTTTTTTTCCCTTTCTGGGTCCTCCTTAAAGGGCAGAGGTTAAAACAAAACAGATGCTCTTGGATGGCGTCTCTGCTCTGCTAAGAGGCAGTTGCTGTAAGAGGCCTTGCCTTGGCTCTTCGCATGTGAAACGAGGATGCTACCTCCTATTTGCAAGCAGATGTCAGGCTTAATAACAAAAACCAATCTGAAAGAGCCAGATGATCCCCCCAAGTGGGGCGAGAGAGGAGTATCAGTGGTGTTACTGCGTTACCTCCGTCCTAAAGTTTGTGTATGCAATTATCCATGTAAGTAAAACCTCAAAGTGGCTCCTTATGGCACGTTCTCCCCAAACAAGGGAAAGGATTGCAGCTATCGGAGTGGCCTGCGAAAAGAGGGATGGATCTTTCAGGTAGCTGGAAGCCGTGCCAGTTTGTGTGTTTGCTGGTAGCCTGCTGCTATATTTAGTTTCTCTTGGCCTCCCAGAATGAACACATTGAACCTTTCTAGATATGGAGATAGGCACAACACCAACCAGCGCTGAACAGCAGCTTGCCAGCTTCTTGGCTTTATAGTTTCAGCCTTGGTCCTTGCTGTTCCCGTGTTTGGGGTAGAGGATAGGTAGATGAGGTTATGTGAACAAGAGTTGTTTTTGTAGCTGTTCTGTCTGCAGGTGAAAGCTGGGTTATTTTTTAATAAAAGCTTCTTTTTGAAGTATTTTGTTACCCTGTGGCTTTAACCCTTTGTGGTGTACTTCAGGTGTGCAGAGTGAAAAACAGGCTCTTTGCAGGAGTCATTAGATAACTTTTTCAGTTTTGTACTTCCAAACAAGCATGCAGATACTTTCAGATGCAAATTCCTTTTACTGTAAGAGATCCCTGTCTTGAATAATTCTAACCTACCCATGCAATTAAATGAAGTGGTTTTTTTCTTCCTGGAACTTTATTCTGGTTGCAGCTGTTGTACAAGCTATAGATTTCTAGATTTGTGTCGGAAAACCATGACTTCAGACCACTGGGATTTTTGTGGGTGGGTGAAAGTGATAACAGATTAATGAGTTTTTACTTAGCATCTCCATCTGCCAGACTAAACCATATTCTGCACAGGAGACTTAACACAGCTGTTTTGAGCTGGTCCTCTAAAAGCAAAGAAGCCTTTACCTAGTCAAAGCTGACCCCTGATCTAAAAAAACCAAGCATTGTTCTTAAGGTAGCCTTTTGAAAGGCAGTGCCTTATATATAATTATATTTACTTGCCTTTTCCTGAACCAAGCACTGTGATGAACTCAAAGCGTGCAAATGAGGAAAAGCGATGATCATATGGAGAAATGCAGGTGATCCCCTAAGGACCAGGTACAAGCCCCAGGTACTCACCAAGCGTGGATCAGGTTCCTTGTCTGAAACTTGAACTCTTACTTATTGCTGTGCCACTTGCAATTACCTTCCTTATGCTTTACCTCCATAAGTAGATAAATTAAAACGTGTAGTATAAAATCAGTTGTCTCGATCCCAGTGTGGGCGACTCGTACCAGAGGAAAATAACTGGCAAGCGATAGCTGTGCGTGGCCATACGTATAAAAGTGTACGTGCTTTCTCATATTGCAGCCGGCTCAATCTCTGTCGCTGCGAGGGGCAGCCTTAAAGTCCAGCTGTGAGCAGAGCCGGCGTGAGGAATGAGATGACCCCATCAGGCAAAAGCTACTGTGCATTAGCTGTAGCTGTTAGCTTTTCTGTTCCCTCCTGTGAGCTCTGAAAGTTAAATGGGAATGAAGTAGCTGCTGAATAAGAGACATGTTATCCTTCGCCTGCATCCTGTTCTATGTAGCAAGTTGCCATGGCTAGACACTGATCAGTTATTGTTATTTTGAAATTGAGGATTAGTCTTCAGCTTTTTTTATAGAAATGGGTATCTGTCATCTCCAGTGCCCAGAAAATATTCAGAAAAGCGAGCGTTGATGTTAGTGTGTTGTGTGTGCCTGCACATACGCACTCCCCTGCCATTTCTGTACACCCTTTCTCTAATTTTTTCATTGCCTGTGAGACTGGATAAACAGCCCTGACTCTGAGGAGCCCAAAGGTACTGGGAGTTGGAGGGTGTGGGGGAAAGAAAGGCTGGCTTGACTGCTCTGGCTATGTAAAACTGAAAGGTATTTACTCAGCGCATTGAGTGGACTGTTCTTGTATGCCATGAGTTGTGCAACTGCACAGCTGTACCAAACCAGACCGAGGTCCTCTGGCTTGTCTCCCACATGGACTCATTACAACTACTTGTCACGAAAATGCAAAATTCCCGTGATCTGTTTGCATATGTGACTGCAGATTCCTTTCTGTTCAGAGTGCCTCTCTGGTTTATGCCTGGAGCATTGGTGGGCTTTCTCACTGCTTTCTGCAGGCTTGATGACAGATGCTATCCTTAAAATTTGGACTGGACAGTTCCTCTGAAGTACCTCATATCACCATGGAGAAGTGAAAGCAAGCAATGCAATTACCAGGAAGGCTGATGTAGTCCTTGGACTTGCATGCTGGGGTGTGTAGAGTCGGAGAAAAATCTTGTTTTCTTTATATAATGCCATTAGTGACACCAATGTTTTGTTCTGATTCTTAGTCAAGAATGACAGGAAGCTAGAAGACCCTTAGAAAAAGTTTGAAAGTATTCTCTGCAGTCTATAGAAATCCTGCCTTATGGTAAGATGTTAAAGCTAACTCTCTTTAAAGAGAAATGTCGTGAGATCACTTGATAAGTCTGTAAATGTACACCTTCAGAGATGTATATAACATCTTAAATGTGTCAGGTAAGGATAAGATAGTGTTAAAAGTCTAAAAGGTAAAACTTGTTGAAAATCCGTGCTTTGAGTCAGCCTGGAGCTTTTGGATCAAGTTGGATATCTTGGTTGAGAAGGAGGAAGGAAGATTTTGGGCTTAGTTGTAAATGGAATTTTTGATATAGGGAATAGATGCTTTTATAGGGCTCCCTACTTTAATGGTCACTTTTGGCTTCATTCTGTGTTGAAGTCTATTGCTTTAACATCATTACAATCTGTAGCCCCACTATTTCAAGCTGTGGTTCAGCTAGATTGTCCAGGCTAAACCAGACTAGGTGTGAACAGACGTGGCTGGCTGACAGCCAAGGAGGTGAAGAACTGCAAGAAGTGGTAGCCTGGATTCAATAGGTAATGCTCTCCCGGGGATTGTGCGCTGTGTTAATTAGCACTACCAGGGGAGAGACAACCTTGGAACATGTGTGATTCAAAGGCCACAGGACAGACTGAAAGAGGAAAAATTTATAGAGAGCCTGTAGATGAAGTACCGCTGATGATGCAGAAAGTCCCTGATCCCACGGAGAGCAGCAGGCAGGAGCAGCTTGCCTCTCTGTCCTTAGGATGAGGTCTAGGTGGACTTCTCGTGTAGTTTAGGGTACCACACTAGGTCATGCTGATTTTGCTGGTGGAGAAAACTAACACCATCTTGATATTCAGAAATAAGAGATGTGTATGAAAAGGGCTGTAGGTAATCCCTGCATCTAAAACTCCGCTTTTGGCCTGAACTCTGCAAAACAGCCTTTATTTTGGCACCGTGGTTTGTTAAATGGCTGTTGTTCCAGGCTGAAGGTGTCGTTTCTGTACGTACGTACTGAGAAAAGTTATGCTGTAAGCTAGGGTTCCTCGACGACTCCTGCTGCTGATTTTTTGTTGGGCGTGCAGGAAGGTCCTGCTCTGGGTTCTTCTCTGCATGCTTCTATTTGTGACTCTCCACTTAGTGTTAAAGACAGGTGTTTATGCATATACTTAGAAAAGACTGGTCTGGAAATAAACTCCTCTTTGCAATACTCCACCTCCTGCTTCATATTTTAAGACTTTTTATTCTCTCATAGTAATTTTCCAAGTGGATTAGCACAGGTCACCAAGGCATCCACATCAGTAAAATACAGCACGATGTTACTGTCATCCCCTGAAACACTTCAGCACTCCACCCCGTTGCTTATCAACCCGCACTTCAGTAATCCTAATAGCTATGTCATAGCAAGATTAACAAAAAATCCAGGCAAATATTTATGATTCCCTTCAGGGTACATATTAATCCGAAAATGTGAAGTGGGGTGGATGCATTATGAAGAGAGCTTGGAAACCTTGCTCGTGTGGGCTGAGAAGGGATTCTGCCATGCTGGGTAAGCTGCTGGTGCTGGCTTGGGGAAGAGGCATGGGGCAGCTGATGCTGCTGCAGTGTTAGTGGAGGGGCTGGGAGGGGATGCAGGGGCTGGGAAAGGACCAGCTGCAGCTCACAAAGAGAAAAGAGGGGACAAGGACCAGTGTCTCAGTTGCCCTCCATGCTATAGCAGCATCATACGGCAGCTCGGTAATGAGAGAAAGGCGAAGAAACATAAAGGCCAAACAGAGGAGCAGCAGCAGCTTGAAGCTGGAAGAAAGAAGCAGAAGAGCTGTACAGCAAAGTGGCATCCAGTAAATGCTTGGGCAGGCAGTATTGGTTGGGAGGTGATAGTTTTAATCATGGGGAAGACTGGATCCTTTTTGTCTGTGGGGCTTTGCAGATTTCTGGAGTTTGGGGAGTGACATGAGAGCGCTAATGAGGTACAGCTTCCTCCCCCAGAGTACAGCTGTTCCCAAGGTGACTGGGTGACGGATTCCAGTCTAGCTAATGGTGAGGATACTTTCCTAGTTTTAAAATCTCTGTGCTGATAAAAAGGTCTAAACTAAGATTTTTTAATAGCAGCATGTCAAGACTGACCAGAACTATACCCATGGGAGTTGCTGCGGAGGAAAACCTATGGAGGAGCATGGTGGAGTTCAGCTCAAGTCAGACAGAGACCAGGCTGCGAAGGGGAGAACTGGAAAAGAGGAGTCTCTTTCTAGCTGTAGCTCTAATTCGAAAAGATATTCGTAGTGTCGTTAACGTGCTGTAGTCAAAGAATGCTTTGTGCCTGGCAAGGTCGTGGTGATCGCTAACGCTTACAAATACTGTCCCCTCTTTCCCAGAGGGGGGAAAAAAAGCAGTATTCCTTGTAGTTTGTGTGGGTTTTGGGGAGTTTTACTCTGCATCAGCTGCAGAGCTGTGACACCAGAGGGAGCAAGTGAACCTGAAAGAGTTGCTTTCAACAAAAACCAGCAGCAAATAATCACAGCCTTTGCAAGAGGTAAATTAAAACCATCTCCAGCCTGGGAAACATGCACAGCTCAGCATCTTTTCTCCATAAATATTTCCCTGCTGTTGAATCTTTGTAACCCCTTCGGAGCCCAGCAGCTGTGCTCTTCCCTGCTAGCAGCGAACTGCCACTTCACCCTGTGCTCCTTGAGTGTCTGCTGGGCACAGATTTTGACCCATTGATAACTGAGCTCTGTTGGACCTTACTGGCCTGGAGAAGTCAGGAAGGGATTGGTATGAAACCAGTCCGGCCTTCCCACATGGCACTGGGCAACCTGACATCCCTATGGAGCGGTTGTTAGTACTGTAGGAGTAGATTTAGTAATTTCCTTAGCATCCCTCATGTGTTTCTATTGCTAAAGCAATGCTTTAACTTCAGAGGAGGTTGGTCTCACTGTCTTCTGTCACCCCCTTTAAACATGGGGGTTGTCCAGTCTTTGCACACTTATCAGGAGCGGTCAAGCGACTGGAAGTGTGGGGGTTTTAACATTTGGGTTATGAAAGCTCAGTCCCAGCTAGATGATGTTCTTTCCCTCCCTATCTCAATAGCATTGCATCCTTGTCTGTGCAGAGATCCTATGAGGCGTATGTGGGATTTTGCTCTGGTAGGATGCTGCCATGAGAGGGCTCCAGAGCCCTGTGCTTGAGTACGCTCCTTTGTGGAGCGATCTTCCCCTTTTTCTTTACCAGTATGTCCAAGCTGCCTTAGCAAAACCCTCTTACACCTGCTGGAATTTTTTTTTTCTTGTATTGCTCATTGTTTTGTGTTTTTTTTTTTTTTTTTTCTTGGATTGCTGAGACCTGGTCTCTTCATTTTAATCAGTATAGTTGTACGTACTGAAAAAATGCCTTGTACTAATAAAGCTTATTTCTTTGTCTAAATAGAGAAATTTGACTTAGTAAGACTCCTTCCCTTCTCCTCTTGCAACTATACCCCCATAGCAGGAGCTGTCAGTACAGCTGCAGGGAGAGGAGACCTGAGACCACTTTGAGAGGTGCCGTTCATCTGTATGCAGCATGCTGCCTGCCCGTCTGGTAATGAACACAATGAGATGGGGATGGGGTTTGGGGCAGGGGAGGGAGTTGTGTTGCCATGACAATACAAATTGCAAGGGATGACTCTTCAGATAAAAGCATCACGCTTTTCGAAGGAGAGGGGGGGGAGAAATAGCGTAAAACAATAGCAGTTGAGATATGGTGAAAATTCTAGTTTCAAGTAGATGCAGCTTGCTAGAAAAACGTGGGGCTGTAGGTGCTAATTCTGGAAGTGTTCTTCCCCTTGGGGTGTTGAGGGAGCATTAAGAAGATCATGCAAGAGCCAGGCATCCTATGACTAAGCGTCCAGCAAGTTTTCCATGCAAATATTTGGACATGCAGTAATGACTTCCAGTAATAGCTGACTGCTGACTCGCACCATGGGAGATACTGGAGAGCAGGGACCGTGCACTGATAGCATGCTTACCAGTGAAGATACAGCTGCCAGTCTGGTACGGTCAGGCACAGTGCAGATGGCTAACTGTTTGTATTTGTTGTGCCTAGAGCAGATTCCTCTGTGTTACCACTGTCTGGGGGAAAGTAAATGTCCCCTGGAAGCCAGAAGCGGTAAGGATGTATTTACAGGAAAGATGGTGAAGTCCAATAAACCTAGTCCTGCTCTAGGGGCTCTTTAGAAATCTCGTTGTTGATCCTGTTTAGGTGGAACATTTCTAATCCTGCTGGGAATCCTTGTTAGAGACTGGTTTCGTTTTCAGGCATAGCCAGTCTAAGATCTGTTTCTACTTTGATCTGGCGCCTAGCTGTACGCTTGTCCATTTTTAACAGAGACTGCAAAGACCGCAGTAAAAGAGGCTTTTTTTTAACTGTAGTTCTCCCCAAACTGTTCAGAAGGAGAAACTAAACTTATCCAGTTGCCTGTAATTCAGGATGTGTGATGATTGCACCGGTGTCGCAACCTGTTGTGTCTCGTTGAGCACAAATAGAAATTCCAAGGAAGGATGGGATAATTAGAAGCAATCTTGTGACTGTATAAAAATAACAGGACTTTTTAAGGGTGAGTTATTTTTAGCAGCCTCATGTCAAAAAAGGTTTGTGGGGTTTTGCATCAGAAAACATTAAGATGAGGTATTGTACCTGCTTTTTTCTTTTTTTTTTTTTTTTTTTTTTTTCCTCTGAGTACAATGTGTGCTGAGAGTCTTGCTTCATAAAATAAATTGGCATTGGAAGTTGTTGGGGTAGCTAACAGAGCTCTCTGACTTACTTGTATGGGGACATCAGCATCAGGTTAAGCAGTGGGACCCACAACTGGCCAAACGCTTAGTAGGTAGTGAAGATCTGATTTAAAAAGAACATAGTTCAAACAATGGACCCAAAGAAACCTTGCAGCCTGAATGTGTGTGACGTCTACCTGATCTATATTTAATTTTTGTGTTTTACTGTGTCTTGGAAAGGGTAACTTTTTCTGTTTGCCTGTCCTGTAATAAGACTCTCCTGTAAGACAGGGTGTTTTTCAGGCTTGTTCTGAAAAGCTGCTCCTCCGAGGGAGAGGTTCCAGATTGGCAACCAAAACCGAGAAGTGAAGGTTTTGTGGGTTTTCTGTTACAGTATATCCTCTTTGCACTCCTGGGAAGTCAAGTAGTAATGTTTATATATTAAAAAAAGGGGGAAAGTGTTGAGAGTCTCAGTAGCCACTTACCCTGGCTGCCAGGCGGCATCTAACCCACCACACCAAACCATTTCACAAAGGTGCTCGGTTGTAGTGTGTATGTGTGTTGCCAAAGGCTAAGCTTGTGCACCTGAACGAGGCTAAACAAAACTCAAAATAAATACTGGAAGTGGTCTTGGGTGCTCTGCTAGTGGGACTTTTGCTGGAGAGCAATTGGAGACACTTGGGAGATGCCCGGAGTGGAGCAGTTTGTCCTAAGGTCTGGCATGGGACAGAGCAATATTTCCTTTGGTATAAAGGGGAAGGACACAGATCCTTTAGTGTTATCTGGCTCCCTTCTTGCTGGAAGTCTTCTGGTTTGAGAGGCTGGTGCTGGGGAGGCGGGATGCACCAGTCATGCATGTGGGAACCACAATAGGGAAGAAACTTGGGGAGGTTGTGAGTGCAAAGCGGCGATTCTTTGACTTTCTCTAAAATGCCTTTTTAACACAAAGCTCCAACTTACGTAGTTTCCTCAGTAATAACAACTTCCCCCCTAAAAACTACAACAGATGATGTCTTGTGGTCTTAACGTGCCCTACAAGCATTACACTGACTTTTCTCCCCAAATGCCGTTGTGCAGACATCATCTCCCTTAATAAGACTTGACAAACTGAAGCTTGAGTTCATTTTTACTTCTGGAGTCATAATCAGTTTTGTGGTTTCCACCCAATACTGCTGCATTGTTTTATGTGATTCTGAAAGTGAAACTAGCACCGAACAAAAATGAAATTGTCCTGTCAGCTTTTGTCGTTGATGCGTCTGGAATGCAAGGTGTAAAGTGCTGATGGCAACCAGCGAGTGATTTTCAGTGCAGGGTCATTTGGCCTTCATCTTTGTGTAAGTGGGTTTAAGTATGGCTGTGTTTAATGGTGTAAACGTAAGAGAGTACTTTTTAATTTAAAAAAAAAATTAAAAAAGGCATAAAAGCAAAGTTACTGTTCCTGAATAGAATAGTTTCTGACTGCTCTTATTTTTTGATTGAGAGTGTCTGCATTTAAGCTCAGGAATTGGGAACAATATCTGATGAAAGAAATTTAGGGGGTTGTTAAACAAAGAGAAACATGCCATAACCGAAAGGCCAAACGGGTTCCTGATTTAAATGCAATTCTCAGCTTGTTAAGCATCGTTTTCCAGCGGATGTGTAAGTAGGGTTGTATGGAAAGGAGCAAATTGGGTCACCTGGTAGCATGGTGCATCATGCATCTGCAGTGCCCTCGCAGCGGCTTCCCGGACCACGCACGGGAGCCCGGGGCAGAGCTCCCCGAATGCTGCCCTACTCTGCCTATTTGCTGCTGTCTTTTTTGTTTCCCTCTCCTTTTGTCTTCCTTTAAAACCAGACATCTGTGCTCCTCCACTGTCTGGTGTCGTTGCCCACGTGCATCCCTGATGGAAGCAGGAGAAAAACCCTTTAATCCTTACGAAGGGGGATGGTGATGGCCTCTGGTGTTTCCGGAGTTTTAAGGAAGTCGCTGAAGTTCCTCCTCGTTGACTCCTCTCTGCAGAAATGTGGCAGATGGGTCTTTTCCTTTTATGGCCAATAATGCTGGTTTCCCTTTGCAATAAAATCCTGGGTCAGAACTGGAAGCGAGAAGTCGGGCAGGGGGAAGGGGCTGGTCTTAACCATCTCCAAATGGGTGGGGATGTGATTTGCGACATAGTAAATTCTAGGCTAAAATAAACCGAGTTACAACATCTACCCGGAGGTGCTGGTTTTGTTTGCTTGAGGGGTACCTTAGGTTTTCAGTCCTGTTGCTTAAGACAGCAATTAGGAATTGTGACTGTCCTTAATTTCATGGGGGGAAGTTTATCTCATCCAAACCCAGGATGGTTTTCAGATAGCCTGATTGAGTCTAGATAACTCCGGTTGAATCTAGATAAGCATAGGAGGACAATACCCCCTTCTTCTTGACAGTCACCTTCAGTCCTTTACACCAAGTGAAAATCTTTGGCCCCTTGTGGATGTCTTGGAATAGTTTTCTTCCTGGACCCTAAAGAGCCATTTTCCACAGCAGTTAACGGGGCCTTCTCGTGCCTGACACTAGGCACTGGCTTTGCTCATTAGCTGAGAGCAGGTAATGTCCCTCTGGGTGGTAATTTCTGATGGTGTTGGTAAGCCAGAAGCAGCTTTGTCAGCCAATAATGTCTTTTACAAATAATCCATGGCGGCAAATGGTTCGATGAATTTGAAACTTAAAAGTATTTTTCTAATAAAGTGGATCTCCTGTTCCTTGCTACAGAGTGCTTCATATCTTGTTTCACGACGTTAATGCAAATGGCTCATTTGGCAATCAGTTAAACTCCTTGATTTTTAAGTGGTACAGCTTGTGTTTCTTCCCTGCAAAACCCGTTGGCTGCTGCTTTAGTTACGATTCTTATTCAGCGCTTGAACTCTGAAATTAGGCAGGGGGGAATAGTAACTGGTTAGGAGAGTCTGTCGTGGTGTTGCTGGGACTGTCCGTGAGCCTCCTTTGCTTCCAGGAGCTACTGACCTAAACAAAATGGTTCATTTTCAGGCTCCCCGGCTCTTTCCTCCGGCAGGCAGCTGAAAGACCATTCTTACCGTGGTCCAACTGGTTGTTATTTCCCTACTTGCACCTTTGAACAAATGATCGGACACTCAAAGCGAGAGTGGTGAACGTGGGCTCACGCAACCATCTCAATATGTTATGGATCTCGTGTTTAATTCCAGCCACCCCTCACTACATCACCGCTTCCAGTAACAGGTGTATGGTTGGGGCTTCTCTTTTGGAGAAGAGCGTTTTGAAGATCTCCATTCCTTGGTGGTTGACTGTAGAAGGGCAGCGGGGTTTGCTGACATGGAAAGCCTCTTCCCCAGGGTTACTAACTGGTCAGTAGGATCTAAATGCTTCCCCACATGTTGGGGAAGCACTTTGGAAATGGTTTTCAGTAGCGTCCGCATATTCTTCAACTCTGTTTTAATGATGGTGTGTTTGTGATCACCCTTTTTTTTGCCCCCCTTCCTCTCCTTGTCTTTACAATAGAGGTCCCGGGAAAATGAAAACAGGATCTGTAAGCTGCTCTGGGGCTGGGGAAATGGCCGAAACAGCCTGTTTCTCAATACTTCACTTGTGCTGCCAAAGTTGTTGATTTAATCTCTCGGTATCGCACACTCTGCATTTTTGTCTGTGGTTTGTACCCCTCTGAGGGTCTCATACTTAATCCTTTCGGAGGAACTGCATGTACAGCATAACTAATAATCCACCCTTTTGATAAGGTGACCCTCAAAGAACCAGTCTTGATCCTTACCTACATTCAGCCATACCAAAGCACACCGTACTTGCAGTTCTCTTAGTTTTTTCTTACTGTGTATGGGTGTAGGAGGAGGGAGGTGGCCTGCGTGCGGTAAAGGTGACCAGTGGACCCCCATCTTGCAACAGGAGTAGCATTCCTTGGTGGCCCAGGGCAGTAGGATGGCTTTCCTTCTCCTGAACCAGCCAGGATTCTCCCCTCAAAACTGGATTGACGTCAGCGAAACATGAAATACTCCGGTTTGTTTTGCGTTGTGGTTGGGTCATGGCAGAAATGACTGTTACTACTTGGGAATGAGTGCTGGGTCTCAAAGGGATCCCTGGAGATGAGGTGGCTTGTGCTTTGGTTTTTTGTTGGGTTTTTTGGGGGGCTTTTACAGAAAACAGGCTGGCAACATCTCTGGTTTGTATACAAGTCGTGCCATGCAAATAGTTGAACAGTGCACTTAATGAAACTTGAGTGCTCTACTGAAGCGACGGGAAAAGAAGGGAACCGGTCTTTCTGATCAGGGTTTGTAAGCGTAACAGAAAGGGAACTGCTTGCCTTGGGATTTCACAACGCCGAGGGTTGCAGTGCTCTCTTCCCGTCTCACTTCTGTTGCGATGGGCCCCATCTTCTGCACGACACTGGGACCTCACAAACGTTTCAGGGTTCGAGGCGTTGTTTTTGGTCTCGTTTTCCCTGCCTCTTGCCTGGTCTCACATGATGGTGTGGAAGTGAGCCTGTCTTGCTGCGTTACCAGCTTTTGTTTCAGAGCTGGTGTGGGTGGAGAGGCTCCCCTTGGAATTGCTAACTCAATTTAGCTTCAAAGTCCACAGATCTGATATGGTTTTCCTCTTGCTTCAAAGTGTTTCCAAGCCTCACGTTTTTCACGTATTTAAAAAAAAAAGTGAAAGGGCTTAGATGATTTAAATGAAAATTAAATTACAACTTAAACAGGTCTTCTAATTAGAAGACAAATGTGTCCTGAGTTACCCTTGTTTGCCAGCGTATTGCAGTACCGCTGTTACGAACTTACCTGTTCTCCCTCAGAAGTTAAGGCGGCTGATCTTTGGTCAAGATTAGGCTGGTCTGGGGGTAAGCAGGCACCTTGCGCAATGGCCTCGGATCGCTGTATCCCCTCTGCCGTGCTCCTTGTTGGGGGCTGGCGGGTTTGCAGGGTGTGCGCTGAGCATTCCTCTGTTATTTCAAAGCCTCAAGCTTGTTTTTTTGAGACCTCGAGATCCGGCCTGCAAAATACCTCCTATTCATTCATTCACACGGTACTGGTGCAGTGACCTGCGGGGATGTGTCGGCGTAGGCCTGGCAAGGGCTGCAGCTGGTGTTTTCCCCCATTGCAAGGTGTGCTTTGGGTAAGAAACGCTTTTGATCATTGCAAGCCTGTGCCCGATGGTGTTGGACATCACTTGTCTCCCTGCATCTCCTTCCCAGTATCCCTCTGCTCCGTGCAGCCCTGGGGAGGCATGTTGCATCTGCGGGGCCAGACATCCTTAGCAGGGCTTAAAAAACGACCCTTAAATAGCAGTTTTGCACCAAACAGAAACCCAGACCCAGCTGACGTTAGGCTGGGCTTGTGGGTGCTTTACGTATGAGAGGGAACAGAAACGTCATCTGGGGGCTCTGAAAGAGGAATCAGTGAGTTGACACACATCTATTTCCCTGATTAATTTTCAGTACTTTACTCTGCTTTATTTTGGTGCATGCTCATTTGCTTGATATATTATTATTCTGAACAGGCATCTGAATAGCTTTTGTGGTGCGGGAGGAAATCCAGTGTGTGTCTGCACTGGAGCTTCAGGTGTAACCTCTGCCATCACGCTGCACTTCTGGGTGATTTTGGCTTTTTTAAAGTGTCGCACAGCGCTCTTTCATGCCGGGAAGTTTCCACAGGCTGCTGATACGGGCCATTGGCTTTAGTTTTACCACTAACTTATTTTAGTGTAGCAAATGAACTGCAGATGACTCACTGTCACGTTGGTGAATTTGGAAGATGGAGGTTAGCAGTTCAGAGGGCCGTTTTCAGTTTATCTGCCGTAAGTACTATAGCTATAAATACTATAGTTACAAGGCTGGCTGCTGTGGCTCTCGTGCTGTGCGGCTCAGGTCAGGGGCTGCGAAGCGGTCCGCTTCCCGTCTGCACGGAGCTGGCGTGGGGACCAGCAGGTCGGAGGTAACTCTGTACCACAGAGGCATTAAAACAATAAATCATCTGAACTTCTGAGATTTCAAGGAGGCCAAGTATCACTTTGCTTTCATTTTTCTTTTATCTTTGCTAGTTTCCCAACAATTTTCATTTATTTTTGGTTTACTATGGCCAGTTTAGAGCTAGGAGCACCTTACTTTGAGGGTTTTTCCCCTCATTGGGGTTGAATTTCCCTGGCAAAGCAAGCTGTACTGGCCCAGTTTCTGAGGGTGTATTTGTACCTAGACTGAAGCTATTTATCCGCATAGCTGCTCTGCTCAGTTCACCTTTTCTCATCCCCTGCTGGTGTTATAATGATAACTTCTGCTGTAGGTAGAGAGTACAGTTAAAAAGGCTCTAAATTGGAAATGAAGTATGTTAATGCTGCTAAATTACCATCAAAATTGCCATATTGCGGAGACTCATTAGAAGTGGTTGTAGGTGTGTTACAAAAACCTGGATCTCCATGCAACTGTTGATGGAGGAGGGGACACGTGTAACAGAATTCCTCGCGTGATCCTTTCATAATACAATAAAATCTGGGAGACGGTAGGGGGAGAGAGAACCACAAGAAAAACAGGGCAGATCTGGAGGACGCTTCCTCTGGTTCCTGCCAACGAAAGCCCTGGGTAGGGATTTGTGTCTGGGCTGGGGTGATGGGGAAGGGGGATTTGTCTATCATGTGGTGGTGTAAGAGGGAAGTTTCAAAATTAACTTCAGTAATTGTTCCTCTTCTCAGTCTTAGAATGGATCGTTAGCAGATACCTCTGCAAATAAGATACCTTGCTTTTGTTACACCTTAGCCTTCTTGATGTTGTTGGGTGCGATCCCTTGAGTAACCTTGCAAAGTTATCCTTTAAAAATCAGCTTGCTTGTCTTGAATTCTAAATCTGTTCCTGTCCTAAGGTCTCCATTGTTTCCACCAGTTCCACAGTTGCTGCCGCTGTTGTTTAGCCCTGCTAGATTTCATCAGTTTGAGTTCCTGCTATTGGAAGCAGCATCTCTTTTTGTGTGAGGTTGTGCCTAGGATTAAACGGATAACCTCTTAGATCTCCTCTGCTGAATGGGGTAAGGCAATCTGCACTGGGGGGAGAGGCAAGAGGGTCAGCTGCCGAGTGCTTTGAACTAATCTGCTGGTATTTAATTATTTACCTTGGCTGGGAAGGCATATAGCTATTATCTGTAATCAGTCCAACAGATCTAAAACCTGTGGTTAACAACTACAGATGTGTTTGCAGTAGCATGTACTGAATTTCTCAACTTTCTGTGCTGGGAAGGAGCAATATGACCTCAGGTATACTGATTTAGACATCATCAACACTGTGAGGCCACAGACTATATTTAACCTGCCTGTATAAAGTGACCAAGCGGTGGTTTCCTCTAGCTGCACTACAGGCTGACTCAGGTTGGTGAGTGACCACCTCTGGGTAGGTCGCAAAGCCGATCCACCCTGGGCCGTATCCAAACTTCCCGGCATGCTGAGCTGCGGAGATGCTGTGTGTAATATCAGTTTGCTCAGGGATGGGAACTAGCTTCTGAAAAATGTTATTTTAGGGGGGAAAGCTTATCCTTATGAGAAACACTTGTTTCTCAGTTTAGGAGGAGGGATCCTGGTGCGATGAATGTGTGATGCAAATAATCCAGTGCTTATTTACACAGCTGACGTACTGCCTGCAACTTTTGATATATTTCTCACACACCACTGGAGCTTGAGAGGAAGGAGCTTTGAAACAAAAATACTTCTTTCAAAACATCCCAAATAATGAAAAAAAAACTTTAAAGTTTTGTACAAGTTCAAATTAAATCATGATCCTTCTCAGTGAAAGAGCTGTTTTCTCTTACTCTGGTTACACTATGGTACATGAGCGTGGGATCAGCAAGCAATTTCTTGTGCTAGCGCGGTTTCCATCTCTGACCAGCCATAGCATGATACTGATGCTGAGCAGCACTTCTTGCATGAAGCTGCAGATATTTTTACTTTCTACATCTCTAACCACTGCACCCAGACCAGCAGTTAATCTGGCCTTTTAAAGTCAAACTCTGGGGAGGGGAAAAGCTTGATTTGATTTGGTGTATGTGTTTCAGGAACAACCGAATTACAGATACGAGATAGTCCTACTGACTTAGGTAGCGTGAGGTGGAAGTTACCACGTGTTTCTGGTTCTCAGATTCTAACACAGATGACCCAAAACTCCGTGGGAACCGGCCTGCTGGTGTGTTTCTGGAAGCAGAAAGGCATTGTGTATCTCCAGTGTCTTAAAGATGTGGGGGGAGTGCAATATGCTCAATTTAACAAGAACATGCAAACAGGAGGCGTTGGTTGGAGTCATCTTTTTTGGTAATGGGGTTTAATATACAGCCATAAAAACTTTAACCAACCCCTGTGGTGGGTGTTGGATGTAAAAGCCTATTTTCCTTATCGAACTCTTAACTCTCCATCACTCATAGGTCTCTGTGTTTACACCCTGGCATGTTCTTACAGCCTAGTCCAAGGCTTGTGCCTTTTGCTTTATTTCTTCCTGCAACCTCTGCCCTCTCAGAATAAATAGTGGCCATGCTAAGGAGAGGAGACCTCAGTTTTTCCTAGGTTTCTTTTAGCTGCTCATCATATCCTTTCTGTCCCAGGGCCCGCTGAGCGGCAGCGCTGCCTGGGGAACAGCCTTGCTCGGGGACCCAGCACAGCTCCTCCTGGGGAGAGGAGCAAACCCACCCAGCCCCGATGTCCTCCCAGCCCCTTGCTCCTTGCCCCATCGTCCATCTGAGGCAAGGCGTTCGTTTCTCCACGCTGTGTGGATTTTGTGTGTTTGGGGTTGGTACCTGTTGCCCATCTCGCTCGTTGCGGGCGGCGATGCTAGCAACTCCAGGACCGGAGAGCTGCTGCAGCTGTTCGTGCTGGAAGGAGCACTCTCTGTACTGGGCAGTTGGGTACCTGGGGAGCTGGGGTCCCACTGCCCTGTGCCAGGTGTTTGACGTCTCTAAAGAGGGGTCTTTTGCTAAAATGGATTGCCTTGGGCTGGATTATAGCCTCTTTATCCCAGCTTAATGTATAGGAAATCCCAGAAACAGCCCCGAAGGAGTTTGCTCATGAGAGCTTATCCATGCTTAGAGGTTGTATTCATTTAGCTACTTCTGCATCCATTTTTAGTTAAGGTCAGTGCAGCTTTATGGACAGTGGAGACTTTGTGGGAAGGAAGACTGTGTGGTTCTTTGTTTTCCCATTAACTTGTCTGGTTGGGAATTGCAGCCCTTTAATTAAACCAGCACAGTATAGACTGGCCCTGAGGTGCTGTTCTAAGACTATTGCATTCACATCTGCTTTTGGGTAAAACTTGGCCTGTTGGAGGTTAGCCTGCGCTATTGTGTGTCTAAAAGCAGGAAGAAGCAGAGAATCAATCACTGGGGCTCCATCCCAGCGAGCATCGAAGGGGGATACACAATATGTTTTACCTCCCTCTCGCTCCTAGCAGGATGCTCAGCAGCAAGCGTCCCCATGTGTGCAATCGGCAGAGACCGCTGAAGTGTGCAGCTCGCCCTTCCTGGGGGATGCAGGGAGTCACACGGCACAGCGGCAAAAGGATTTAATTAACCAGCATATGGAGAGCTAAGGCAAGTGCTGGACTCCGCTCAGAGCCACCGCCTGAGAGCTGGAGGGCGGTGACGACAGCCTGGTCCATTGCCTGGTGTTGTTTAAATTGAGTTTCCCCCCCTCCCTTTGCATTTTGCTCAATCAGTAAATGGCTTCGTGTAAACTCCTACAGAAGAAGCG
>NW_009630738.1:6569-21945 GCF_000690535.1 Cariama cristata | reverse complement strand
TTGGGCAGTCGGTTCGTGATCTGTGCGTATCATCTGATGTTTTTGTCCGTGTGGCATTTGTTTGGGTTGAAACCAAGAAAGCTGGTACATCGACATTGCTGGCAGCGCAGTACAACAGCCTGACTAGTCAAAAGGACATGGAGACTGGCAGGGAGAAGTTGATTACTTGGCTTGTTGGTTGTTTTTTTTTCCCCCCTCTGATATATGGGATGGACCTTGGAGAGTTATTCTTAGTAGATAGCGGAGTGAAAAAAAGTTTAGGCTGTGTGTTAAAACGGTAGCATCTATTGCAAGTACCAGTAGAAGTGCTGAGGAAGGTGGTAGGTTCACATAAAACATCCTTTTCTACCTTCAATAGGTGCTGGGACAATTAACAAGGACATTTAAGGATTGTGATGCCCGTGCTAAAAGCAAACTGGCCACTCTTAGCCAGGCTGGCCCTGAGCACAGAAAACTGCGTATCCGCGCTGCTGACCCTGGGAACAAAGGATCCTCCTGAACCCAAACATGTTTGTGTTAATCCCGGCTGCTTCCTGGCGGCCAGCGAGAGGAAACGGAGCCACTACCTCTAACAGATGTACAGTGAGGAGATTACAGTGTGCGATTAAACACCCTCTCCATCACATCCTCCTCTCTGCCGTCCCAGCCCGGCACATTAATGGAGTGTCCCAGGCTGCCTGCCAAGCTTGGGCAGATGTAACAGGCAGCAGATACTTAATCTCCTGCATCCGTGCCTGAGTTGGAGCCGTTTGCTAACGCCAAGGCTTCTGCAAACACGCTGCCCCTTGCACCAAAAGTCTGAGCTGCGTTAGCTGTACCTGCCTGCAAGGAGTGGGCTGGGGAAAGGCAGGAGAAACACATGGAATTCACACCATCCATAAATGATGAATTCAGCTGAAAAGCTGTTAAAACAAAAACAAAACTGGCTTTCCCACATCGGGTACCTCTATGTGAGTAGGCCAGAGTTTGCTCCTGGACAAGGTGCTGGAGAAGTTGGGCAGGGTCTTTATTTTGGTGGCCTGACTTGCTTTTTGGCTGCTACCCTTGGAGTAGAAGATTTCGGGGCTGGGAAGGAGCCGTTCCCTCTTTGTGTGGGTTTAGGCGCTGCCTTATGTTGCGGTAGCCAGTCTTAGTGCCAAGTGCCGCTCTTACAATAGAAATAATCTAGGCTGGTTGCAAAAAATCAGCTATCCTACTGTGTGTTTAGGTTAATTAATATGGTAATGGCAGAGTATGTTTCTTTGTCAAACAAAAAGCTGTTTCTAAAAGAAAAGAACCCCCTGTAGAAATTGTAGGGATCAGAATTGTCATCACGTGAGACATGCAAAACCCTCATCAGCCGAGCGGGTTGGATTTGACTAAGAGTAAAAATTTTAAAGAGTCACTTTTGTTTTCTCGGGCGACAGCTGTGACCTCGGTTACGGTGCTGGAGCAGTCGCCTTTGTCTGAACCGTGGGCTTTCTCCCCACTTTTGCGCGAAGGGGTCCAACATGGGTTCCTGTAACTGCCAACAATGTGCCTTTGTCTTGGGTAGAACAAGGGGAGAAGTCGCGTAGAGTTCTGCTGATGGCATGGGTATTGTCCATTTTTCCTCAGCCTCTGTTCTGGAGAGAACGTGGCTCGATCAGAGGCAGCACCAGGTGACACTTGGAGTTATGAAGCCATGGGGACATCTCCTTTACGGGGTGCATTGGAACAAGCAGCTCCTCATGGCCAGCACGTCTTGGGAGAGATCCCAGAAATGCACACAGCTGCGATGGTACTCGCTGTGCAGCCGTCACAGTAATGCGGAGAACCGGATACCTCCTAGCTCATGCCATCCTAGGGCATTTGGGAATCTACATTGCCGTGCCTCTTCCCTTTCTCCTCGCCTGCAAAGAAATCCCTTTTCCTGAGTGTAGGAGACAACTGTTTGGCAAATAACAGGAGCCTCAGCTCAAGGGAGAGCATTGTTTTTAAATAGCTGCGGCGTGCTAAGCAAGGATGGAGGCAGTAGCAAAAGGCAAAGGGAATGACTTGGTACGAAAGTATAAGCGGTACCATCTGCTTCCGAAGGGCATCGTTTCTCATTCGGCAGCGAAGGAGGCTCCTGGAGTTAAGTAATTGGGAATAGTAGGCTCCTGGCTGGAAAGTGTGCCAACCCTTCTGGCAAAAAGCTGTTAAATCTTTGTTGCTGGCATGTGAAAGTGGTTCTGTGTAGCAGGGCTCCAAAGACTGTTTTTAACCCTTGATGTATGTAAAAAAACCTAAACCTACGGCGCTTTTGATCTTGGAATGGCATGTGGCCAGGTGTTGAGAATAAAAGGGGAAGGTGGGCCCTCACCGACGTACGTGAACGGCTCCAAGTCTGATCCTCCCGTGCCGATAACAGCCAGATGTGGCCTGCCAACAAACGCACACAAAATGGTGCCTGTTTTAACAGCTTTAGCAGGAAAACACAGGCTATGATGAATGATTCATGAGGATCAATAGGACCATGGCATTTACTGCCCCTTAAAACTAGTGCCTGCCTGACACAGGGTGCATTTGTAAGGTGAGTGATCACAAAATTCTCTGCTGAGCTTTTGGGACACAGTTACACACTTGGCTCTTCTCTTACTACAGCCCTTACCCTGCCGTCTGCAACCATGTCTGGCTTACCAGCCAGGATGAGGAGCCTTTAATTCTCCAGATGAAAGCACAAGCTGTTATGCATCTCCCAGTGAGCACAAATACAAACAAGTCAACATTTTGCACCTCCCTCCTAGGGATGGCTTCCTTGGAAGCTTTGGTCTTCATCCTGTTTGTCTGATTTGCGATCAAAAGAGTGTTGCTGCCTACGTGTGTCTTTAAGCAATTACTTCTATCGCTTCTCAGATAAACGTCCAGTTTCTTCATTAAAATAAAATGAAGGTAATACAATCAAATAAGATGTGTCTCTGCAGTCATCGTCTTTGACTAATAGAGTGACCAGAGCTTGGCAAAACTCTTTTTGGGACATTCTTTGGTGTGGAGGGGAAGAGGATGCTTCGCAGCCATATGGGTTTTCCTGCCAGGGGGAGAAAGTTGGATTTAAAAGCCTGAGCCCCAGCCATCCTGAAGATGAAACAGTTGGATTGTGAAACGTGTACTTTTTCCAAATTTGATCTGGATGTTTTTTAATCTTCCTCAAATTAAAGGAAAATCTCTTGTTTGACCCAAAACAAAATTAAGTTTTCTTTGGCCAGCCAACCAAAAAAATCAACTCTATTCCCAGCGTTAGTCCGAGTTCCCTTGCCAATAGTGCCTCCACTGCTCCCTGCTCCACGCAGCTTTACCAGTCCTGGATTAGAGCCTTGTTGCTAAAGCGTTTACAAGAACAGGAGAGTTCAGTCACTTGCTCTAAGTTTAGTTCAGCTATTCTGGTTAAATTCAGAAATATTTGTTCATATTCCATCTCTGTTTTATGGCCGTTTGTCCACATCCTGCCTTTTTTAAGCTGTTTACTCACGTAAACTGCTTTAACTTTATTTTGTGAGGTTTTACAAAGCATAATATGGATTTCTTTGTGTGCATAGTAAAGCAGAGTTTTTGATGCAGCTGCAAGGTTTCCATCATCTGCTGAACTAGAATCTCTTTGTATGAAGGTGAAGGATTTTGGTCAGCAAACAGATGAACTTGATGTCCTTTAGCACCACATTTTCAACTCTGCAGTCTCCTCCGGGAAGTAACCAGTGAACCTGGTAGCTGTTCCATGAGTTTTAGGTGAACTAGGATTTACGGACTCATTTTGTACCTGGGTTCTTGTGCCTTGGAAAAACCCTTGGCTCCCATTATTTGATGGACTTACTCTGGTCTCTGGTGGAGGATGGACCTGCAGATCTCCATACCATACTGCCAGCCTCATCCTTAACGGAGAATCTGCAGCGTGGTGAGGGAAGAGATGGGAATTTTTCCAATTCCTAATGCTTTTATTGGTGTGCTGGGTCTTCTCTTCCTTTAATGCTTGTTATCCTCCTCAGGAAACATGTCGGAAGTGCCAGGGACTGTGGAAGGAGCACATGAACCTCACCTGCGAGCAGCTGGCCGAGAAGGATGACATCAAGTACAGGACGTCCATGTAAGTAAACTCCACAATGCAATACACTCTGGTGTCGAGGGGGTGAGAAACCCCTCTGTTCTTGTGACTAGTAGAGGCCCTAAAGTTCTGCTGGGTGTCACTACCTTCCATCAGGGAGGTCCTAGGGATGTCAAAACTCAGGGGTCAGAAGGCTCCCAGGATGGTATTTCTTTCTGTGAAAGATGCTTGGCAGCGGATCCAACTGGTAATTTGAGAACGTGGGAGAGTTGTCACCAGTCCAGCCTGCTGCTGTGGCTAGCCTGCTGTCTCACAAGCTGGCACCTGGTCCTTCTCAGAGGTGAGAAACCCCCATTAGTGTTGCTTTGGAGGGAGAAGGGAGGTGTTGCACAGAGGTAAAGAAGTGTATTGGGTCACGGTAAGTGGTTATTACCATTTGAAAATCTAGATGCGTGGTTTGCTCAGCTAATCCTTTCTGACTTCGTGGGAGGGGATGTGTTTTCTTACAGAAGCTTGTCTCTGTTTCTAACCAGTTTGTAGGAATTGTTACAGAATGGAGTCATGTTTTGAAATCTGCAGGTGTAAATCCTGAGTGTTTCCCTAAAATCTTTTGAAGTTTGAGCTCTGTCGTGGCTATGGTAAATGACAAAATCCTATGCCTTTAGGAAATAAGGGAAGGTTCAGCCATGGCACTGCATGTCTGGTGCAGTCAAATGGGACTTGTTCACATTGCCCAATCCTTTCCCCTCTGATTTAGAGTCTGTCTGGCATGTGTCGAGGCTGGAAGGCTCCATCGCTGGGAGGCTGGATGACTGTTGCTTGCTCATCCCGCAGTCCCTAATTCAGAACAAAATCTTTATGGATTTGATATGACTTTTTCCTCTGCTACTCCTTTCCCTGTAGGAAAGAGGGGTGAGAGGGAGGAGGAACAAGTTGTCATGTCCCTAATAAGGGAAAAAGGTTGCTGTGGATAGATGATTCTAACTGCCTGATACAATAAAAGCTTCCTTTTGAAGCCCTGCGTAAGGAAAGGGAAGCACAGCTGGAGTTGAGGCCAAACTTCCTGCCTTGCTCAAAGTTTCCAAAAAAAAAAAAAAAAAAATCTGCATCAGCAGCATCCTGTTGAGTAGCGGAGGAAAGAGCAGCTGCAGCTCAGAGGAAAGTCAGTCTCAAGTTGGGGGGGTTTTTTGTCTCTATTCTTAGCGTATCTCCAAATGCCTGGGCGCAGGTCATGCCGCATATCACCGCGTGGGAGCTTTGGGTAGCTGCAAGGCAGCTGAGGTTCCCTCTTTGCCATTCCCTGCTCCTCCGGTTGTGCTGACAGAGCAGTTTGTGGGGCTGTGCTGTTGCCTGGTTTGCTGCTGTGATCCTCCTCAAAAATACCTCCCTGTCATCTCCCAAACATATGTTGACTTTGCAGGTCCACAAAGTAGTTGGGTGGAGATGCCTGGCTAAGGAAGATCATTCCCCACTGTCAGGTCAGCACTGCCAGAGAACTGCGCTTCCCTCAATGAAAACACAGCCTCTTTACTCTTCTGTCATCAAATTTCACTTCTAGGTTGTGAATTAAATTGTAACGTGATCTCCAGCGGTCAGAAAATTGGCCCGTAGGAGGACAACTTATATTCTTAAGCCTTTTAATTAAACGACCGAGACTTTCCTCCGTTTCTGTGCCAAAACAGTATTGCCGCGAGCTAAGCCTTTGCACTGGAGCGCGTGTCGCTGCCGGGATCTCTTGGGGACAGGGACTGTGCTTTGTCCTGGATTCCCATCTGTGCTCCGTTAGAGTAAAACCCATCTCTTGAACCTAAAGCAATAACCTCTGGAAAACGTATGTAGGGAATCTTAAGAAAAGGGGGAAAGCCCAGTCTCTGTGGGGAAAGATGTGATTATTTTTTGGTTACTGATTTAAATTTAACAAAACCCAAATAAATCTGGAGCGTAGCAGCCAGGGTTGGGGAGAAAAAAAAAATATGGTCGTGGCAACTTCTTTGTAGCTGGAGCAACAGGCAAACATAAAACTAGCTAGCAGATGACAGCCGAGGGTTTGCTTTTCCTGAACCTTATCTCCCGGGCTGTATTTCTCCGCAGCCAAGTCAAGCATCCACGTGGCCTTTGGCCCTTTGACTTACGACTTAAATTCCTCCCAAGCCAGAGCCTGGCCCTGCGGCGTTTTGGGTCACATGGAAACCAGGATTGAGTCTGCAGCATGCAGCCAGTGATTGACTTTCTTTCACTTAATTTGTTCTTGAGTTGTCATGGGTTGGCTCCAAGTGGAGCTGAGCCCAGACCTCCTTGGAACAGCGGTGGACCGTGGGGATGGCGTAGGAGGAGAGAGGAGGGGGAGAGGTCTGCTGGGGAGGGGGGGTTAAAGCATCGCTGGGACAGCATAACTAATTTTACTGCAGGCTGATGACTGAAAACACCCTTTCTGTAATTCTTCTCCCTCCTCTTGTGTTGCAGAGAAGAGAAAATGACAGCCGCCCGAATTAGAAAATGCCACAAGTGTGGGACTGGCCTAATTAAATCGGAGGGTTGCAACCGCATGTCCTGCCGTTGCGGTGCTCAGATGTGCTACCTCTGCCGGGCTGCCATTAACGGGTACGACCACTTCTGCCAACACCCCCGGTCGCCCGGGGCTCCCTGCCAGGACTGTGCAAAGTGCTCTCTCTGGACAGATCCCACAGTAAGTAATGAAGGACTTTTGTGAACAGTTTGCACCCTGATTTCAATTACCATTCCCTGCCAGCATGTTGAAATACATGCCTTCCACCAGAGGAAAACGGCTGTTTTTAGACAGCACAGCTTTTTTCCTTTCCCAAGGCAGCTAAAAAACACACTGGAAGCCTACATCGGCACAGAGTCACATCTGACCGCAACTTGGAAGGAACTGGTGTTACTTTAGGGAAAAACAGCTCCTGTAAGAGAAGGGCTTTGGCTGGAAGTGCTCTGAGCGTTGTTCTGGGGAGTGGGGCTTGTGGAAAGAGCTGGTGGGGAGCGTGTGCTGGCACCAGGCACGGTAGCCAGCATTGGGATTATTGGGACTCGTTCCTAGTTTTGCAGCTGAGATGCTGTTTGCTACAGCTTTGCATCTGGAGGCAAGGGGAGTTGTGTCTTTTTTTTGGTGCCCAGATCGTCTGACTGCTGGCTCTGCGAGTCCCTTCGCAGAGATGGACCCACCAAGAAAACTGCCTGCAAGCCAACCGACCCCAAGTTATAGTTGGGTCCGTTCTCACGGCTGTTGTCAACAGCTGCAAAGGGAGAACTGAAGCATGGACTGAGCTGTAAGGGAAGCTGTAGTAACTTAATACGGCTTGTAGCTGTGACAAGCATGGGAAAACTTAGCGCAGCATCTCTGTAAATAGAGGCCTTCAGTATGAGAAATCCAGAAGGAGTGTAGATAGGAGCAGGAGTTGAATTTCCCGATTTCAACAAAGCAGTAGAACAACGTGAATGTGGATCTGCCTTCCCAGGGCTTGTCTGAGCTTTCTTTTTCCCAACACTTCTTTGTCTCGGGCCGCTGCAGCTTGCCAGACTGCTACCGGCCCCTCTTTCTGCAGGGGATGTGCACATTCCTGCACTTGCACAGAGCCAAGGAAAAGCCGCTCTAAATCTCTCCTTTCTACCTGCAGGCTCTTGGGGATCTCCCAGCAGTGTCGCAACCAGCGTAAACTTCCTAGTCCTCTGCCTGCCTGCTTTTCATTCCCTGCATTATCCTCTCGATGCAAGGTGTTAAACTAAACACAGACACCTCCGTCTAGGCACCCCTGTAGCGTTTCTGACACCTGGTTATGCGCTCCTCGGATTCCTGTCCCACTCCTCCCCCATTTTCCACCGGGATGCGATTCAGGGTTCGGTAGCGCTCGCATCCTTTGTTCCCATCAGGCTGCTGATTGTGCTGGGTGATGGCATTTGTTCAGAGCCACAGAAAACATGAGGCCTCTCAAAAAGCTCGTACTGTACTTTAAAATAAATAAATAAATAAGCAGCACAAAGAAGGCACTGTCACCAGGCCCTTTCCAGCTCTCTAATTAACCAATGTTGTGGCAAAGAAAAATTTCCCACCGTCAGCAAAGAGCTGGCACTGCCTGCTCTTTTTTTTTTCTTTTTTTATCTTTTTGTTTTTGTTTGTTTTGTTTTCGTTTGGATGACGGAGCACTGGTGGGCTGGGGAGGTGAAGTTGGGTGACTTGCCTTGCTGCGGTGTAAAGAATAATGTGAAACTTAACTGTTGACTTCTAAAGCTGAAATGATGGATACCGGGTGTGCATTGTCTGGCTTCATAAGGGATTTAGTGACGCTAACCCAGTCCCACTGATCTGCACTCTCGTATGGGACATGTAAACAGGAGTTAACGTGGTAGGTGTGAAGAGGGGGAGTGAATTTGAATCTTGACATGGAGATGTGAAAGAGTGCAAGGCTGTTGTATCAGAAGTGTCTTGTCCTTTGTCAGGGATAATGTCCATCCAAGGGATTACCCCATCCGAGCTCTGCTGGCTGCTGCATTGGTGCCTTCTTGTGCCTTTCTTGACTCCTCTGTTTCCTCTTTTGGCTCAATTTCTTCTATTCTGTTGAAGTCAGCAGACAGCTGATGCTGTGCATATAGGAAGAGAGTATCTGTTGTGGGCTTGCACGAGTTCGCAGCCATGCTCTGCGTGCGTAGAACTACAGAGAAGAGATTCGCTGCCCATTGCTTAGGAGCTGCCGCTCCTCTCCATGGATTAGGCTCTGCTGCAAAATGGGGAGGGCACACATGTGGCACCAAAGCCTGGCTTCCAGAGGGTGACAGGATGTTTTTGTTCTGATTTCTGATATCCTCATGCCCAGCCTTACCTTAGAACCGTCTTCACAGCAGACCAATGGCATGGTTACAGTACCATGGTCTTGTCCATATGCATTTGATGGATGTAGACTTCAGCTTTCCATCAGGTCCGGATGACTTCATACCTTTGTGAAGGATCTGTTTTGGGTCTAACTCTCCATTATTTACAGCAGAATTCAGGTTTCTTTAAAATAGGGAACCTTTGTTCTTTTCTGAATGTTTAACATTTTCTGAGTCTGAAATGATTCTTGCAAAAGTTTAAGTAAACGTATTCATTAGCTTGGGTTAAAAACAGATTAAAGACAGTCCTCTAGGAACTGCAGCATCTGTTAGTCTTTGTCTCAAATGATCTTGAGAGAGCAAAGCAGACGCTTCAAAATTTCCCATAATAAAAGGTTGGTTAAAATCTTGTCCCTATGCTGTAATCAGACTGGAGCCTAATTTAAAAGCATTGGTGCAATATTTTCTGGCTCAGAGACAAACTGCAGCCAGGTTGTGGTCAGCAGCTTCCAGGGTAGCGGGCAGTAATCGCTTAATCGCTGCGTTTCTTCTAGAGCTAATCGGTGCCCTGCACCCCTGTAGGATACGAACACGTGCCAGGAGCTCTTCCCAGTAAGCTGCTTGGCCAAAAGTCTTCGTGTGCCTGTTCTGCAGCCCGTGCTAGCTTTGGCTTGGCTCGCTGAGACGTTGCTGGCTGCAGAAGGGGCTGATGCAATATTGCCAGAGACAAAGCTCAGGATGGAGCAATGAGAAATGGCTCTGCAAACAGCAGGCTCGGGGGCTGTGTTTTCCCTGATTTCTAAATATCTGTAGCAAACCTGAGGCTGATGTTGTGCGTTTTAGCCGGTTTGTACAAATCCCGTGATGCAATTTGACTAATGCATTCTGACTGCTTTGGTAAACCAGGTTCTACTCTCGTATGTATTATTTTAAATTTAATACTCATCTTTGGACTATCAAGAATATTGCGTAGCGGCTTTTTTGGCTTTAAAGTTTAAGATGTTTTCAGTAAACGCTTAAAACACTCCCAAAGGCCCATCATTAAAGTTCAAAGCAGAAGACTAATCATTATGAGGTGTTTGCAATTATCCCTCCTTCCAGCGTTATAAAAAGAAGATGTTGAGCAAAGACCGTGTAAAACTTCAAATGCATTAAGGAAATGCATGAAGTACACAGCACTGCCTTTAGAATTTGGAGGGAAGGAAGCACCCCTGAATTTAGGGTGCGGGGGTTTGGGTGGGTTTTTTTGCTGTGTTTTTTTAACATGCTATAAAATGACTTAATCGTAAGCATACGGTTAATCCAGGGTATTCACAGAAAGCAATCGATGCCTGTTGCTAAAATAACTCTGCATTTCTTAAACGCCAGCGTGTTCTTCGTCCCCGTCGTGGCCCCCCTTTTCCTGCAGCGCTGCGGATGCCCTGTTCCCGTTAGAGCCCAGCCCTGCTTTTATCCCCGGCTTCCTGCTGCATGGAGGGACACGCCAGAGACGGCCCAGGCCTGTTCTTGCTCAGGCTCTCCACAGCTGATCTGGGAATGATTTGAAACGAAACCCTTTAGTCCTTTGGAAGCCTCCGTCGTGAAAAATCATTTCAAGTTTATTAGGAACGGCTGCGGCCACACATACGTGGAAGAAGAAAGCAGTATAAAGCCAGAAAGGGGGAGGCAATGGTGGCGAAGGCACTTTCTAAAGACAGGGGAGGGGTTGCGCAGCCCAGAAATAGTTACCAGGTCTCTTGTTTTCCCTCTTTCAGGAGGCGGGCAGCCGCTTTCCCATGACAGTTAATTATTAAAGATAACGAGAAGCGAGGCAGATAAAACCAGAGCTTTCAAAAGCTCCACGGATGGCACTTTTGTTCTGGGCAGAGGAGGTTTTATTTGGGGGGAGGTTGTCTCTGTGTGACTTGTGGAGCTTTTATCTCCTTTGCTGCTGTATTTTCTTGTTCCCGATGGGCTGTTTGTTTCTCCAGCGGCTCTTTCTGCATGTGTGCAGGGCCCGGCGTGGATGCTGGACGCGGCTTCTCTGTACCGGCATTGTTGAAACGCGCCTCCCTGCCATGAAAAGGTGCTTCGCTTAGCAACCCAGCCCAGCTCTTTAGTTAATCCATCCACAGACCTCAGCCATCCTTTCTGCTGTGATTGGCTCCGTGCTCACCGCATTCCCTGGATTCAATGGGAGAGGGCTGAAAGGGAAAGCTTGCTCCATGCCGAGATCCTTTCGCAGGTGGGGATCGCAAGGGCAGGCTCTCGGACTGGCCAGGGATGGACATTTATTTTTTTTTTCTTTTGCTATGGAACTGGGGATGGTTCCTGCAAAGAGCATCCCGCTGTTGGGTTTGGGGCAAAGCTCCGTCCTGTTTTGCCACTTAAAAATGCAGCTGCTGTTAATAACCACGTTTGCTTTCTGCAGTGTTTGCAGATAAGAAGGATGAATACATCTTGTAGATCCTTTGCGTTTTTCTCTTGCCCACCTCCCTTCTCCCGTGATGCACCGGAGCGTGGGGACGGGCAACGCTGTAGCATTGCCCTGCGTTTTCTGTCTCAGGAGGAGAGCCAAGTTACATCCTTGCTCAAAAAACATGTGAGCTGGCCAGTGCTGACACCCCCTCAGGGTTTGAGAGGTTGCTTTCTTTTTTTGAACTACTTTTTTTTTTTTCTTTTTTCTTCTGTTTTGCTGTAGGCAAGGCAGCTGACAGGAAGATGACTGTTAACTTGACAAGATAAATCCCTTCGATCCACACAGCCTGTGAACAGGCTATTAAAATTATAATCTAATCCTTTATTAAGGGACTTGAACCCGCTCAGGGAAACGGACACAAGAGGCTTGTGAAATTGTACTGCAGCCTCCACCCCATGTGATATTAAATGGTTTCTTACCACAACAGCCAGCCATAAGTGTGCTAATGAAAACTTAATTTTTGCTGTGGATGCTTTACCCCTAGATGAATCTGTCCTCTCTCTCCAATTACTGTGGAATCAAAAAACAGTCTGCTGCTCAAAGAATTAGAGATGTTTTGCAAGAATCACTGTTTTACATGGTGAATATTTGCAGCGCTGAGACTTTTGGGTTTTTAATCCTGACCTGTGCTGGTGCAATATGTAATAGGCAGAGCTTGTGGCATCAGCTTTCATTCACCAATATCCTAAAATTATCTTGCTGTGCACATATCATCGAATTTTTTGTTCCATCTGGGATGTGGATCTTTCCTAAATACTGCAGGTATTGAGCTGTGCTGTGTATTCATTGCTTTCCAAATTTAATGGCAGCTTCTGAAGTAGGGAAGGTGCATATTGTGCAGTGTATTTTTGTTCTTTCTATGTTAATAGATACCAGTTCTTCAGAAATACTAATGCAGAAAAATTCTAAGCCACGGCTTGGTATGTGGGAATAAGTATAAATACTTCTTAATCTTCCAGTGTGAGAATACACTTTTATCAGCAGAGAAGCAACAAAGCTGATAACTTCTGTTCTTGGAGATGTGGTTTGTTATGCCTCTGCGGTGATTTGCAGTGGCAGAACTAGTCGGGAACTCATCGTCCCGATCCGGGTCTGTTCTTGGCAGTTTTTTTTCATCCAGGGTCTGTGAGGTGTGTCCCCTCCTGAAGACCAAGAGGGGATGGGGCTGAGTAGGAATCTCTGGCCGCTGCATTTGAGGTGATGTGTTTTATGTTGTCCTTGTAAGATAGACGTCATTTTGGAGTTCTGGCAGATGGGTTTTGCCGTTATTCATTTTCCCGGCACTCTGGGAGCTGCAGTAATTGAAGCCAGCATCACCTTGGGTGTGGGTGCAGCTGGCTCGCCAGCCCCAGGGGCAGATGGCTTTGTCAATCCCTCATTAGTGTGGAGGTCAGCTGCCGTGTAAACTGGGAGGGTCGAGTAGCCCTGGCTGCAGGAGCATCTTGTAAAGTCGTGTTGTTGATCTGTGCAATTCCCCAGATTTCTGCAGGACCGAGCGGTATCAACAGCGGGGTTTGCAGGAGCTGCAGCATCACAGGTGGTGGTGGCAGGATGGTGGTGTCCCTGGAAAGCACTGTTTCAGAGGATTAGTCACAGACTTAGACTAAAGTAAAAGCTTTTTTTAAGTTAGAAGGGACTTCTGCATGTTTCTAGACTTTAAGATGAGGTTTATGCCTTTGTGTGAGAGAAGGAGATAGGGTAAACTTGTTCAGTTGAGCTTAAAATACATTTCTTGTCATACAGCTAAAAAAAAACCCTTCAGATACATCTTTTCCAGTAAGTGGCAGTAAAATGGGAGAGGTGACTATCTCCATTTTCAACAGCACTGCAAAAAAGAGTCTGAGAAGAAAAAAAAATTGCAGTTTTGAAGCTTTGGGACCACTCTTTGAGAGCACTGTTCAGGTGGCAAAGGAGCGGAGGATGTTTGGTTGCCTGTGGCAGAGCATGCCCAGGTTGTTTTCCAGCCAGGGAACATCGCAATCTGATAATTGGGGGGTAACTAGAAGTTCTGTATAGGCTCAGAACAGCCATTCTTCAGCAGTTTTTATGGAGATAGATAGGCTGTAATTAACAGTCCATGGAAGCAGCCTGCTTGGGGAAAAAAAAAAGCACGTCCTGGAAAGTCTTAAAATTAACCATTGACTCACAGAATAATGAAAGGGAGGGAAGCATTGAGTTTGATGGCTTTCTGCAAATTAAGATAACTTCAGTCTCCCAGGGAAACCTTATCTGTTGGCGTGAGGAAGGGACATCTTAGCAGGCTTCCCAGGTGTTGCTGCTAGACATGTGCAGGACCGTGAGATTGGAACTGGGAAGCTGGCTAGACTTAAAATAATTTCAGCATAGCTACTCACATGAAGCATATTTCAAACTTAGTCCCAGAGCACTCTTCAAAATAGAGGATATTTTCCACGTTAAGAGTGTTCAGGAAGAAATTTATGGGTTTTGGCAGCACTGAAATTAGGATGAACAAAATGAAACAGAGTCTTGTGCTTGGGGTCTCCCTCCTGCTCCACCCTTAGTGCTTGCAGATGAACGGCTGAAGCAAATGCTCCTTCATATGCAGGTAGACCCAGAGTGCCTGATGCAGGTGGTGTGCGTCATCCAACAGCTCCTGTTCTTGGCCTTCCCTAATAACTAACAGCAAAAGTATAAACACTGTCCAGGAGGCTTAGCAATTCTCATTTGTTTTCTTAAAGTGCCAGGTAGTGTTTCATCCCAATGGACATGAAGCAGCAGCAGATGCAACCCTGCAGAGACCTGGAGGACCTCTGTTGCTATCGTTGCACAGCTGGCCAGCAGAAGCATCTGCTGCCTGGCACTGAAAGGGAGTTGTCTCTTTAGTTGTTTGCTGTGATCTTCGTTACCCTGATAGCTGTTGCATGCTGCGGTGCGGTGAAGAAACTCATTTTTCACAGCCATTCTCGGGAGCAGGCAGTTGATGCTGAAGCACGGATCAGGGCGATTCTCTAGTTTTGTGCCGGCACTAGCATGGCCTTGTGTAAAGCCTGGACCCGATGGGCTGTTGGTGCCCATGGCCATCCCTCCAGGCAAGCCTCTCCTAGCTCAGGAGTTGCATAGTCTTCTTCCAGGACTTTGCCCATCATGCTTTCTTGATCTAGTAAAAGGTGGTGTAAATGTCATCTCTCGAGGCACCTGCAGCCACCTGAGGCTTCGCTGCATTGCTTGGTCTCACTGCTGCTCCTTTGGGTTGAGAAAATGGAAGATCATAGAATTATAGAACGGTTTGGGTTGGAAGGGACCTTTAAGGGTCATCCAGTCCAACCCCCTTGCAATGAGCAGGGACATCTTCAACCAGATCAGGTTGGTCAGAGCCCCATCCAGCCTGACCTTGAATGTTTCCAGGGATAAGGCATCTACCACCTCTCTGGGCAACCTGTGCCAGTGTTTCACCATCCTTGTTGTGAAAAATTTCTTTCTTATATCTCATTTGAATCTACCTTCCTTTAGTTTAAAAGCATATACCCCTTGAAGAAGATGAGAGGCAGAAGGATGCTTTCAATTTCTGGCTTGTCCTTGTGTTCTTGTTGAGCAGTGGGTCTGAATATTCTTGCTATAACCTCTGGATAGACATTAAAGAAACATATTGCGATTTATGCCCTCCTCAGAGTTACAGATAAGATCTAAATGGCCTCATCACAGCACCGTTTAGCTACTAGAGCCAGGATTTAAGTTGTGTTAATTCCAGCCATTGGGCCAAAAACTCTAGAAGTGCTAGCATAATGTAAATATTTAATAGACTCTTGCCATTTAGAAGATTAACAGCTCTCCAGGAACTCTTCAGATGGGTGGAGCTGGGTTGCAGTTCTCTGGTTTCCATCAAGTCAATGAATTTTAGCACTGATCTCCCTGGAAAGCTGATCTAAGCCTCTTAGTCATTCTCCATAGAGTAGGCTTGACTCTGTGCAAGTTACTTGTGCTGCAGTCCCCCATTGCAGCCTTGCTCTTGGCTAAACCCTAGGTCAACCCCAAATGAGGACAATTCAGCCAAATTCACCTTTTTTTTTCCCCCCCTGTGCAAACATGTGCCGAAAAGAAAA